>NW_010319755.1:4899-66637 GCF_000700745.2 Antrostomus carolinensis
AGCTGGAGAAATGGTATGGATGGAGGCTGGAAGGGGGTTGAGCAGGAGGACACACTCAAACCCACCTCTGAGAGCCCCTGAAAGGCAGAGTTCCCTACAAGGGGCAAGGAAAAAGCCAGAGCAGAAAAGTAACATTTATTTCCATCAACTTATATGAGAGACATGGGCTTCTGCAAGAGACATCAGCTTAAATGAGACTATTAACATTTTCAAACAACAGTTGGTCTTTCCTTTCTACACTAATTACAGCCTTTTGGAAAGACCAGGGCAGGGTCTCCTGTCACCCCGTGTGCTTGGGGCTGGGCAAGACTCTCTCGCACAGCACTCTGCAATTTCCACAGAAAATAACATAATTAATTTAAACATAATACCTACAATTTGCAAGAGAACCAACCAACGATGGCTAGTGGATTGAGGTTCCTGCACCATTTGTGACCAGAAGTTTCCACCATCTAGATGCTGACAAGTGTGGTAGTACCAATCTTCATGGTGAGGTGCTCAGCTCTCTGAAAATCAGGTATTTTTACCTGGTCCTGCCTCTTGAAGAGAACGTTAATGGCTTTGATCTAAATCAGTCTCACAGTTGATAATGCTTTTCACTGAAGCAGTGGTTTTCCCTTCAAAATACACCTTGTAGATAAAACAGCATCTTTCAATATCTGGATATTTTTTCAGTGTTGATTTTAAATACAAGGATGCTTGACTGGCTGCTCTGTACCATCACAAAGCTCTTAATGATTCTTCCAGATACATCTGCAGGTGAATCTGCCAGTGAGTTAATCAGCAAAGATGCTTGACACAGCGATATTTTGCTCTTTGGGATTTCCATGAACATTTATGGCCCTTTTTTTTCCCCTCCCTGACCATTTAAAACATCACCATCGATGGGCTTCCTTCGTACCTAGATTACAATAAAACACTGCCTGATAACAAAATGCTGACCTCAAATTAACAGCAAAGACCCCTGTAAAACTTACAGGAGTATCATTTCAATTCAGACCATTAAAATATCTCCACTGCTTCTGCTTGATCCTTAATGCTTGTTCTCTTGAATACCTGAAATACCTGTTTTCACCTGCTAGGGACAACGTTACCTCTGCCATCACCTCTTGTGATACGACACTCACTCTCGTGATTACTCCTACAGATGATCAAGAAAAAACAACTGAAAATCTGAGCTATCTGCAAGCACTGGGGGGAATCTGTAAATTACATTTTTTATACCTAATTATCTTTTAATAAAAGTGACAGCCATAATAAGAATAAAATATGGTGTAAGCAGCATCAGAAGGAATGAGCTGTAGATTTCCAACAAAGTTTTCAGGGTCAGGTAAAATGCTTGGTGTAGGAAGCTAGAAAAGACCAGTTTAGGAAGAAAATTAGGAAGGGTGAATTCTCATTTGCTCTTTTTCCCCCACTCTGATACGAGATAGTCAGGTGGCAGCTCATGTTAGAAAAACATTAACTTCCAGAGGCCTTTAATAACAGTCTCCAGTGATCCTAAAAATACTAAGAGGGTCAATTTTGCAGTCTAGGGTATTTGAATCAGTAGCTTTACACATGGTGGTTGAGGCGTAAATAGCCATTGTATCTACTGAAATTATTTTGATCAACTTATGTATTCACCAAGTGGTGTCACTACCACCGTTCTCGCCATCGCGGTGCTGGAGGAGCTAAGATTCGAGGAACTTGACAGGATAATTAAGTATGAAAGCAGGCTGGATTTAGCAGGACCCCAGTGAGTCAACAATCCTGATTGTTTCATCATCTCGGCTTTGTGCTGTTCATATCTTATCAGATTAGATAACAATCTGCTATAGCTATGAGTTGAATTACCATGTTGAACTGCACAGTTAGACCACATGAAAAACATCAATACACATTTAAATAATCCCATTTTCAAACTCAGATAAGAAATGGCCAACCTCTACAAATCAAAGGCATATCCTCAGGCTAAAATAAAGAGTGGTCTGATTACCTATTCAGTTATATCAAAGTGCAACAATCAAATGCTATTGCCAATATAACGCAGAGGCTCTTATAGCAGAGCAGTAACACGACTGCCTCGTGACAGCAAATTTCAGACCTAAAACACACAGGTGGCAATTTTCAGAGGTGAGGAAAGGATTTAGCCAGGTAGATCCCACAGAAACTGATGTTTCCAGGGTCTCAGAACCTCCTCCAACTCCGCGTTCCTCCTTTCAGCACTTGCAGGGCTGTTCTCAGCCTCCTCTGCACAAGCTTGGAGGATCTCCACGCAGCAGGTCCCCCTCTTTCTAACCTCTCCATCACCCTAACTGGACAGAGTCCAGCCCATGGACTCAGGACCTCTTATTCCTCCTGTCCTGTTTTACCAAAATGACATATGCTCTCCCAGAAGTCCCATTTTACAGGCTTTTCCACTGAAGATGACTCACCACCCTCTACCCCAGTGCCACCTGAAGATGCAGGTGGTCAAATGTGACCTCCTAGGAGGTCACCAGGCCATGGTTCATGTAGGAGCTTCTCCTGTAGCATCTCTGGGGAAGGATGATGGGTGACACACTTAAAGGATCTGGCCAACCTGTCAGGGTACACAGATGCTCTCACATCCTGGGCAGTGTGCAAGGAGGAGTCATGGAGACCTCCCGTTGGAGACCTCCTGCTCTTCCTTTTTATTCCCTTCTTGCCCATAATCATATGAGAACTGATTAGTTTCTACTGGCACAAAGGTAAATCTTCCCAATGTCCGTGTCTTTCAAAGGCTTTCACTAAAAGGGCCACTCAGAATCTTTTTTTCCCTTATTCTCTCTCTCAAAAACTCAAAACACAAAGCTCCATCACTTTGATGGCATGAGCTCAGATTTCCTATTCTCAGCTAATGCCGTGACACACGTAATGTCTTCTCTGTAACAGGGGACAGAGGACTTGAAGGGCCATGATGTTCCTTCTGATTCTCACAGCTGGGAAATGTATTAATGGAAATGAAATTATTTCTGATCTGTCCTGAGTTGAGAAGAGAATTAAGCCTGGAGAATTTAAGTTTGAGATAAATGTGTGGCCCTCTTAATTACAGTCACAGTTTCTACCACCCCACCAGATCCTGATAGCGTATGAAATTCTGCATTAAGAACCCTGTTGTTGAGAATTAATATCAAACTAAATAAAAATTAAACGGGAATCAATTTTCTTTGAGTACTATCAGTCCTTCCCCTTCCTTCCTTCTCCTTTCCCCGCCCCTCACACATTATCCTCTGATCTTTTATGCAGCTATTTGCAAACTAACCATTAGTTGTCAGTCTCCAGCCACGCAGCACCGTGTCGGCAGCTGGAGAATCCTGCGGCCGCTCCGGGTGCCATCCGGCTCCCGTGAAGCCACAGACGAGCTGGCAGGAGAGTGGAGAGCCCACGCAAGAACACGCGTGAACTCCTGGAGCAGGAAACCACTCTCATTAATTAAGGAGACCTGGAAATAACTGAGTAATGATCCCAAAGCTGAATGTCTCTCTTCCTGCTCTGCTTCCAGCCCCAAAGCAGCTGGCTGGTGGGAACCATGGCCAAGTGGATGAGCCCATTTCCAGCTGTGGCACCAAAACCTGTCACGGCATTGCCACGGTGGAGGGAATGGCATGTGCTGAAGCAGTGTCATGCCAGGGGAGACTTTTGCTCTTAACATTCATCAGTAGAAAGCGGATAGAGTTGGGGAGGAAGGGGGCATTAGCTATTTTTCCACACATTTGGCCAATTATTTTCAAAGTTTCCTTTGCTGAAAATGTTTTTCAATCACGATATTCTGAGCAGAAACAGCAAAGGATCTTCTGTTTCCCAGATTTCAGTAAAATACCTCACTCCATTTTATATGTTTTTCTAAACTAGGGAACTCTCAGCTGGGTTTGCTTGGAAGCTTTTTGGTTACAGATTAGGTCCTTCAGTAAAGAATATCTGCAAATTTCTAGGCTAAATGGAAGCTGGCTTGGCAATGTGCATCATCCTCATGCTGAAGTGACCAGTCTGCAAGATGCAAGTTGGGATGGTAATAAATATTGTCTGCCCAGGATTTTCTGGGCACCTGCCTTGAACAAGAGCTGTAGACTAATAGGAAAGGAAAGTGTCTGAATGAAAATACCTTTGGTGTGCTGATGCTGGAAGATGTGTGAATAAACCATAACTTGATCTGTTAAACTGTTATGTCTTCATGGCTTATATACCCTTCAGGACATGGTTCATCTGACCAGGAATGGTCAGAGAACAATTTCCCTCAAGGGACACAGTGTAAGCTTTGAAAAGAATTGATTTTTTTGAATGGTGGCCAAATTGCAGGGATGTGCACATATGTGCTTCACTTTGGGTCAATCCAAAGGGAAATGTTTGATTCCTAAACCTTCCTTTAAAATACAATTTAGCCAGAGATGAAAAGAAAACGCGGTTTTGAAAGTTTGGAAGTATATAATTCAGGAAATTTCTAGAAAAAGTTCTATTTTACTGTTTTTACCCTTACCAGCTAAAAGGATTTATGAATTCAAGCCATATTTAGTGAACAGTTTTGATTGATGTTGAATCAGATTTTTAGCGACTAAACCATCCATCCAGCTAATTGTCTGGGAGAGTCAGTTGCGATGGTGATTGGAGAAGAACCCAAATCTGGAAGTGGCTATTGGGAATGGTGGTGTTTTGAACCTGCCACCATTCCAAGGACAGGGGAGGAGGAACTCAGCTCCTGGCTCCACGTTACACGGAGCGTTTCCTCTGCGATGCATCCAGAGCAGATACTCAGAGCTCTGCTCAGCAGCACGTGAACTCCCAGCCCTTCATTCTCATCTCTTTTATGGTTGTTGGCACCATAAACCAACATTTTCCCTTCCAATTTTCCTGTTGCCCGTACCTGACACAGGTGCAATGCCGAGAGATCAGTCAGCTCCTCCGTTATTGTTTTTTCCCCCAAGATTTCAAGGGTGCCCTCATTCAAAGTGACTTCCTGGGGAGGTGACACAGAAGAGAGCATCCTCAGAGTCCCGCAAACTGGGTTTTTGGGATGAGCTTAAAGATCTTTTCCAACCTAAATGATTCTATATGGTTTAGTAGTGGACAGGTACAGCTGGACTGGATGACCTCAAAGGTCTTTCCCAACCAAATGATTCTATGATTCTATATTCTAAGTTGGAGAATTTGGCTGTGGAGCTCCTTAGGACTGTCAGATCTCATTGTATTCCCCAAGACTCCTCCATACTAAGGTTAGAGAGACATTTCCAAAACAAGGGGCAAGATACCAAGGAGATAATTATGGATAGGAAACTTTTTTTTTTTTTTAAATTTAAAAATGTATTGACATATACATTGATGAGCTAAACTGACAAGCTGCACTTGAGAAAGGAGTAATTACATCTTTAATAATATTAAACCTGACACCTGCCTTGGCCAATAACACGCAGTCCTGACACTACTTAGCTAACAATTAGGACACATGAAAAGGATGAAGAAGGAAACAAGTATTAAATTGAATCTGCATTTTAAATAACATAAAAATAAAAAGAAAGACTGTTAATTGTCTAACACTTTGTTAATTCAATCAGGCATGCAATTTAAAAATACCTTTGCTTTTCCACTGAAAGAAGAATTAATTACAATTTCTTCCTGAATCCCATACAGGAGAAAAAAATATTTAGGACAGTCACAGAGCTCTTAGAAAGGCTGTTTATTAATAAAAGCAGAAAATCCCAATGCTAATTGGTATCATAAGCAGAGTTAGAAGAAATGTTGTCCTCCATTTCAAAAAGAACAGAGAGTTACATAGCTGAAGGATATTACTGCAAAATGATAAACTCTTCAAAGGTAAGAGTGAAAAAGAGGGTCTCTTCTTTAATGCTAAAATGCCATGTTATCGTGTTTAAATGGCATAACTTTGCAAAAGGCACTGTAACATTTCAACCTTTTAAAATGTCACTATTAAAAAATACGTATCACAAATAGTTTCTTTATACATTTCCCTTTTTCCCTTCCCTTCTTTTATTTTTTTTCTTTTTTTCTTCTTATTTCTCTCTTTTTTTTTTTTTTTTCTTATGTAGAACTTGCAACTTCAAAGGAAAAAGGAAACAGTAAAGATGGTTCCAGATGATCTCGAGTCTCGCAAAACGTCAATAGATTTAGAAGCAAATTTGGCTTTACAGTTTTTCTTTCCCTCTGTGTACACGTTTGTCTGTGTTTTAAATAAAAACCCCACATCCCTGCTGCCAGCTGGGTGTCTCTGAGGATCTGAAATGGGAGGTCCTCACTCTGCTGAGCTCTTTCCCATCTTGATTACACAGAGATTTGGTGTTGTGACACAGGGTGCGACGCAGACCTGCGCCAAGGTGCCAGGAGGTTGGGGTTATTTATTTATTTCTTGGAAGGGCACCTTAATCATCACCACCATGCTGCTTAACCCCTGCCTCCTCCCCCCCTTTTTTTATCTTTGCAGTCACACTTGGGTTTCTTCAGGGAAATAAATCTGTGGCTCAGTGCAACAAGAAAAAATTATGTTTTCTCAGTTTGCTGCCTGAAAGCGGTGAAATATTTTATGATCACCTGTTTCCAGCAACAACAGTGACAAAAAACAAAGTGAGGAGGAAAAGAGACAGTAAAAATCCCTCATGCAAGTGATAGAAGCTGGTGGGACGGTGGAGTCTATTGGTTGTCACGTGGGTGTGCAGAGGAAGGTGTTAGGGATTAACCAAAAGCAGGTTCAGTCCATGGCTGGCAGCAGGATTTGCTGTTCTTGATTTCTAGATTTGATCCAGCCAACTAGTGACTAAAAGCTCAAATAGATCCCTTAAAATAATTTTTTTGGTGGAAACCCTTCTTCTGTTCACCCAGAAGTTTTGCAGTTAATTTCAATGGGGTCACAACTGGCTGGAACAGGATTAAAATGTAAAAATGGAGATGGGAACTGCCCCAGCTTTGATTTCTGAATGTTGCTGTGTAGGACTGGAGTGGAGAAGGCAAGTTTGAGCTGCCTTTCTTGGTTCTGCACTGGACTGGCTGGATAAACTCTGATTTCACCGTACCCGGCTTTCACTTACAGAAAACTACAACAACAGAGCTAAAAACTCCAAACTAAGAGTTTTGGTATAGCTACATCTGGAATATTCTGCAAATAATCCATCAACATGTGTATGTGAATGTATGTGTGTGCACACATACATAGATACAGATATAGATATATACAGACACTACATACACACACACATATATGTATATATGTATATATATATATAAAGTTCCCTAATGCTACCCAAACCCCACACACTACTGTTACACGGGATATCTGAGAACAAAAATGACTATAACTTTGCTTGATCTGTGGTTTTTTTGCAGTGTACCATTGCACCTCTATCAAATAATCAATGACATCAAATATGTGCAACATAAGCATATGCATTCATCTATACATACATAACGTGTTCTATCTATACATATAAATGGATTATTTACAAAGTATTTCTCCAAATCGAGTGACAGTTCATCATATTGAAGGTGCAGTACTTTGGTTAAAATGACACTGTTGAGCCCCTAGGGTCTTTTTTAATAAATATATTTTTGGCTTCTGCCTTCTGGAAATCTGCACTAGGCTTTGAAACTCCTGAAAAATTGATTTGCTTTTTTATTGCTGCTTAGCCCACACTACAGGCTGGACATATTTTCTTCTTTTAATTGAATCTGCCCGTTACACTGCACAAGTGCCAGGACATCAATTTAATATCTAGATTCTTTTTGTGAGCTTTCAAACACACACACACACACAAAACTTATTTAATATGGTTGGATGTTTCTATTTTGCTCCTCAGAGTTTTGATTTGTATATTAGCATTACAGTAGCTGTCCAAGTTGTGTGATATTCCTTGGGAGAAAAAGATATAACACACTAGAGGAATTTTTTTTTGCTGCTGCTGCTGCTTTCCCACTGTAGCTTATCTTCTTAACAAAGACAGGACTACAGTGGGTTTCACAATCTGAGTAAAAGCACTTTAGCTGAGAGATGCACCAATGGGTAAGAACTGAGAGGAGATAAACATCCCCACATCAAGAGGCACCATGCTGCATGAAAGGGAACAGCAAGGAGGGATGCTCTTCAGAGCAGCGAGGGGGTCTCCGGTACCAACGGGGGGTTCTGCCCTTCACCGCTGCAAGAATCATCTTGGGGACAAGTGCTCACCTTACAAAAGTTAATGTTTGAATAAAATAATGCCAAAATAGCAACCTAATAAAACCCTAGAGAGCCCAAAGTACCTGATTATAATTCTCAAATAAACAGCAGTTCACACAACAGCGCGGGCAAACTGGGACCTGGATGGACATGGCAGCGCAGGAGCAAGAGCTTAGTTACACAAGTACAAGCAGGTTTTGTCTGGGTTTGAGGCAGTTCTTGCATCCTTCACACCTTCAAGTCCATGAGTAACATAAACTCTCCTGGTGATGGAGTGGGGCAGGACCAGGTGACTGCACGCTGTGGTGGTTTCACCTCTTTGGTTGCAGCCAAACACAGTTGCTCCCTCACTCTCCATGCCCCAACCAGGGAGTAGAGGAGAGAATTGGAAGGACAAGGGCAAGGAGACTCATGGGTTGGGATAAAAACTATTTACTAATTGAAATAAAATGATAATGATAACAGTAATAATAGAGTATACAAATAAGTGATGCACAGTGCAGTTGCTCACCACCCGCCGACTGATGCCCATCCTGTCCCAGCCAGTGATCCCAGAGCAGAAACAGTCCCCAAACTAAAACTAAAATCCTGGAAGAGCGAGACCCTGAGTGATCTCTGAGAGAATCCCCCCGTTTTCTGGTCAGCCCTGTCCTTTGCATCTGCAAACCAGCCAAACACGATGACCTTGGGCTCCAGCAGCAACTAATGACATGATTACCTTATCAACACTCTTCTCATAACTAATCCCACACTGAACCTAAATTACAGCTATTCTAGCTACTGAGAAGAAAATTATCCCAACAAACCCAGGACACACACGTTCTAGGGTGGCTGCAAAACTTTACCAATGCGAATGAATTAAATGCCTTGATTAACTTCTCAAAGAAGGAAGAAATAAGCCATGTGAGGCAAATGGAGCTTAAGGTACTGCCCACAATACTTTCCCTTTGTGTAACTGATGTAGTTACTTCCTTGGAAATCCATTATGCAATAGACACGCTGGAAGGGTGCAAAGCAAGATTTACATCACTCATAGTCTGATTGAATCTAAAAAATTACCAGGGCAAAGATTGGTGTGCACAGAGTTAGACCAGCACAAGCTTTTCTTCTGATCAGGGAGGCTCTAGACCTGTGCTCCTATTCCTAATTCTGGAGCACTATCCACATCTCCCAAATTTAATCCTTTATTTTACTCACTGAATTATTACTTTGAGGCTTCCTGTTGAACAGGAGCAGGACAATCCCTCCGAGAAGTCCCTTTTCAAGCTGTACAATGTGTGGCTTTGAGATTGCCATCTGAGTTTAGGACAAACAACTCAATATTAAGAAACTTCATTTAAAATATTGTGGTTTTGTTCTGCTGTCACTCAGCACATTGCAATGGGGCAAAAAGAGACATTCATCCATACAGCTCTATCATTAAGGTAAGGCAGCTGTACACGGGTGCACTCAATTGGTATTAAGGAGTTTCCACTTGTGTGTTACTTTGATGTAAACCCTTTTCCCCACTGGATCAGAGAAAATCTCAGCTTCAGTCGACTGTCTGCTTCCAAACCCAGAACAAAGCGGGGCCTCCACAGTCCCAGAGAGAGAGAGGGAGGAAAAAAAATAAAATTACACATTAAATGAAACTCAGAAATAAAAACAAATGCCAGAGTTATTCCAACAGGGTTGTATCACATGCCAGCGATGTTCCTGGGCAAGGAGGGGGCAGCCCTGGAGCAAGTGCTATTCATTATTATTGATGAATATTCCCAGGAGAAACAGAGGATGTTGCTTAATGGCTTGATCTAATATACCATCAGAGAAGAGGGGGAAAAAATAGAGAGAAAGATATCCTCAAACACAAAAGCTAAGGGATCTTCTGAGCTGTGGCTGGTCCTTTAATTACCCATGCTGCGAGGGAGGAACACACAAAGAAGAAGATGGCTTCAGTGAAAGTCCTTTGAGATGAAGTCCTTTTACTAAGGCACTCTACTTGTTAAAGCTGTAATAATGTCACCTGGAGGTTGGCTTTTTTATTAGGACTTAGAGTCACAGGAACGTTTAACATGCGCTTGTGCATCTAATTTGCTGTGCAATTGGCATAACTCCCTGTGCCAGTTGGGGAGGTGCAGGTAGGAGCTGATATTTTTGTGAGAGGAATTGTAGAGACAATCAGAAAAAAAGATGGGGAGAAAAAAAAAGGTCAGAAGAAGATCTGGCTCTGGCACGGAATAGAGATTGTGCAGACAGAGCCAAGGATGATCAGAGAAGCTTTGGAGAAAGCAACACCTATGGCCAACAGACCGACAGACATGGATGTGCTGCTCCTTTGCAAAGTAGAATCATAGAAAAGACCTTTGAGATCACCAAGTCCAACTGTACCTGTCCACTACTAAACTATATCTTCAAGCCTCTAAATCATATGGATGACTGAGAGCAAAGCCAGCTGATGTGATGCTTTAGTGGTTGGTCAGTCAGGTTCAGAGGTGCCCAGGCACACCTGCTCATCTGCTGTCCACTCTCCAAAACCATTCAAACAGTGCAATCAGTTGCAAGAGAAACCCCAAATTATCTCCAGTCCTTGAGACACCTCTCTGCAACCCCTCTGTAGAATGTTTCCTCAACACATCTCTGACAACTGTGCGGACTCACAAGCTCTGAGGACCAGGAATTCCCCCATCACAACCTCCCACATCCCTTTGCCTTGAGTAGGGACCCAGAAAGTGTCCTGGGTCCTGCTGGGGAGTGGTGAGCTCCCAGGGGACCTCTTGGTGTGTGCCTGGGATGCTCTGCCACCTGTATGCAGAACTCCCAAGCCCTGCATACCCATGAAACCCCTCCCCAGCTGCTTGCAACAGCGGAGGAGCACACCAGCCAGCTGGCAGGCGAGGAGAGCGACAAGCAAAGCAGGCAGAGGAACCATTAGGAAAATATCTCTGGCACGAAGCCTGACAAGCGCGTGGTGCCAGAGCACGGGACGGCTCTGGGGAAGAGGAGCGGTGGGATGATGCCAGGACTGGTCCTGAGGTCCAGGGGACAGCAGGGTCCCCAGCCTTGTCCTTGATTTGACCACAAGCTCCCATGGAGGCTGATGTCCAGGCTATGGTGGTGCAATTCCTTGGGGTTTAGGGAGGTTTCTGCAGGAGGAACGGGTGTGAGAAGAGACACGAGCTCAGGGTTTCGAGATAGGTGCAGGAGCAGAGCTTGCAGGACATCATCCAAGGGAAGGCAATAGGCAATGAGCCATCTCCTTCCACCAAAAAATATTGGGAGACATTGGGTTACCAATACCAGCTCCTAAAATTTAATGGTCTACAGGATGGCAGCACCCAAATGACCCGGGTTGGACCACCTCCCTGCTGCTGTAGGGATTCTCTCTGCTCACACCGCCCTGTGCAACCCCTTGCTCTGGTAGCAGCAGGGAAAAATCGGTGCCTGGTTCTCTCTCCTCGCTCACAGCTCATTTCCCCCCACTGGTTTTGTTAAATGCAGCACATTTCCAAAGAAGCAGATTTTAATTTCAATAAACTCTGTAAGAAATAGATCAGCGCTAAAGAGGGGAGCAGCCACAGGAAGTGAGTTTAACTGCTCGGCTGCAGAATATTAATAGGATAGAATGTTATTAGAATAATTTTTCACCGTTTATTAGAATAATTTTTCATCATGAATAATAAATTAATAGAATAATTTAGTACCACTAGCCCTCTGTTTGAAAGGGTATTTTATTTAAAAGTAGCTTGAAAAGTGGTGTTTGGAGAGGTGGGATGGGGAGCAGAGCCTGGGTGAAGGAGGTGCTGGAAGGCTGCACCATGCAGGGATCCTCCTCTGGGCTTTATTCCCCTTAATTCAGGTGACCTCCTCTCACCATCTGGCTGGGGAAACTCAAGCAGGTGAGTCCATCACTGCTGATGGCTCTGCAAGGGTATTGCTTGCGACAGGAGATGGCTGGACCAGAGGATTCAGGTCCTGGAACCCGGGAGCTCAGGCTCAGTCCAGCTGTGCTTCACCATGCACCCTCCACATCCCAGTGGAAAGTCCATCTTTCCTTCTAACAGCCTGGGAAATGGCCACATCCACTCCCAGGTACTTTTAGGTGGCTTTAACCCCTCGCTTCCCTATCTCACTGTGGGATATTGATGCCCATCGTAATAGTTTTGTACAAGCCAAGAGGTCTCTCTCTCTCTTTCTTTTTATTTGCATCTGTGTAGAAGATAATCATTCCTCAGAAGGCTATTCACACCACAAAAGCACAATGGCATTATTCTCTCCCTCTCTCTCTCTCTCTTTCTACTGTTTTACTCTACAACTGACAATTAATGTTAGAAAGAACATGAAATGGAGGAGAAATTACAGCAATTTATCAACTGAAATTATAGGTGTAGACACATGTCAGCAGTGGAAACAGTTTCTATCAAAATTAAAGTATTTAGAGATTTTCCTCAAATTTCAAATTATGCAAATCCCATTTTTGTGATACGCTGGTACTGTAGCTTTAATTGCAGGATTACCAGCAAGCTGCAAACTGCACTTGTAACCAGGATTCAGCTCTTTGGAGAGTGGCTCCCGTCTCTAGCACATCTTATTAATTCCACAAAGTTCCCATCTCTTTAACAAATTAAATATGTTTTGCAGAACAGGCAGTGGTTTTCCTGGTTTCAATCTGTCACGAAGGACCCTGCTGTTTGCAGAGGTTACTCGACAGCTGGATGAACAGACAGGTTTGAGTCCAAACACGGATTCAAATGCATATTTATACATAAAACATATTTATACAACAACATCTCAGGAACAGCTTGTGCTGCTGAAGTTTCTACAAGTCCCTTTACGGTGAGGACACTATAACCAAAGATGCGGAAGGAATCTGGATTTCAACTTCTTTCTCCAAGCTGCTCTGTAACCCCTGGGAGATCACAGAAGCTTCCACTAGGATGGAGTTTGTTTTTCCCCTAAAAATAATCCACATGACTGGGAAGCCCCGTGCCAGCGAGCCTAACAGTGTGCTGCTAAAAAGCTGTTTGATCACTGCCAGCCTCATTAGAAGGCACGATACTCAGGATGTTATTTCTCTTCCTTCCCCCAATTTATGTTCCTCTGATGTTGCAAAAGGAGCCAAGGATGAAGAACACGAGCAGGCAGTAGCTGGGAAAGGCATTTGCATGGTAGAGATTGCTGGGCTGAGGAAGGGAGAGCTGATGTGCCCGATGCCGAGCCATCCCTTCACTGCAGAGCCCACTGGGATGCTGTGGTTCTACTCACACCCTCCACCAAGCCAAGGTGAAGGTGAAGAGGGAGATGGGAGGAGAAAAGATGTTTCATCTCCAGAGAAGAAGCAAAGAAAACTCTCTGGATTCTGTGAAGCCAGACATTGCTGGGGAAGGAAAGAAAACATCATTTGTTCAACTTGCCCCATGGAAGAAAACTGTGGTTACACTCTGCTGCATCTGCCAGGTCATGGCACTGACACTTGGGATACCTGTACATCACAATATTTAATCTCTGTGGTCCCTTATCATATACCTGAGTACAAGGCTCTAGCGTCAACCTGTGTTCTTTAGGTGGTTTACAACGATGCTGGAGGAGAGAGGCTCTGGGAGACCTTCTAGTGGCTTTCCAGTACCTGAAGGAGCTACAGGAAGGCTGGGGAGGGACTTTTGACAAGGGCAGGGAGTGACAGAACAAGGGGTGATGGCTTTAAACTGGAAGAGGGGAGACTGAGATGAGATCTGAGGAAGAAATTCTTCACTGTGAGGGTGGTGAGCCAGTGTCCCAGGTTGCCCAGAGAAGCTGTGGCTGCTCCTCCCTGGAAGTGTTCAAGGCCAGGTTGGATGAGGCTTTGAGCAACCTGGTCTAGTGGAAGGTGTCCCTGCTGATGGCAGGGGGCTTGGAACTGGATGAGCTTTAAGGTCCCTTCCAACCAAAACCTTTCCTTGATTCTATGATTCTGTGCACGGTAACACCCAAGCTATGGCTGGTGGCTCCCTCTAACCAATAAGTTTCTTTTAATATTTGTTCCCGTGGCCAACCCAAGACACAACCAGATGCCTGGGATCTATTTGCATATGCCAGGCAATGGACGGCTTCTGACAGTCACTGTATCCAAGTCCAATAACCATGATCTGCTCCATCTGCTGACGCCCCAGCATAACAACAGTGGGGAGCTGTATTGCCAGAGGCACCATCCTCTAACAGCTGAATGGCTGAACAGCTGCTAAACCATCGAAGGACACTTCTCGTAGAGGAGCAGGGTTGTTGGCCCCGCTTCTCACCGCACACACATCATGGAGTGGAGGCAGAGGAGCCACGTAGGCAATGACATGTTATAGGGGCTGCCTCAGCTGGAGTGTTCGTGTCCTCGACCCCCCAAGTAGCCACAAGCTGAAGAGAAGCTGAGCTGGTTGATGTCAAAGGAACAATTTAATTGGAAAAATAAATTATCTACGGGTCACGTTGTGTTCAGAGGGGGTTGGATTTAACCTGTCAGGGATCCAGGTGTTCCCTCTGTACCAGTAATCCTCGCTGCTGCTGCTGCTGGTTGTAAAAAGAGTGATGGTGTCTGAGCTCAGCACCCTGTTCAGCTGAAGAGAAGCTGAGCTGGTTGATGTCAAAGGAACAATTTAATTGGAAAAATAAATTATCTACGGGTCACGTTGTGTTCAGAGGGGGTTGGATTTAACCTGTCAGGGATCCAGGTGTTCCCTCTGTACCAGTAATCCTCGCTGCTGCTGCTGCTGGTTGTAAAAAGAGTGATGGTGTCTGAGCTCAGCACCCTGTTCCCATTGATGATCACCACCCAGCTGGGCTCCCTCGACAGGCAGCTCCCAGCAGGTTGCAGGATCAGGCTCTTTGGATACGTATTTTGCCACACAGGGAGGAATGGAGATTGAGGACCCAGGGCACAAGGATGGCAGTGGGGGCCATGCGTAGAAGTGGGGTGCTGGGTGATGCTCAGCATGAGCTCCTGGCTGGACTTTGGTTGGTCTTACCCTCCTGGTTTCTTGAAAGAAGGAGAGAGAGGACAGAGCTGGGAATGTCGAGTTGTGTGTCTTCAGGAAAAAAGTCTGGTTTTCCTGTGGCTTGGGGAGGGAGCTGGAGGGGAGGTTACAGGTTGGTTTAGTTTGAAACTGGGAAGTGAAAGGAAAAGGGAAAAGAAAAGGAAAAAGGAAAGGAAAATAAGGAAAATAAATAAAGAAAATAAGAGGAAAGAGAAGGGGAAGGGGAAGGGGAAGGGGAAAAGGGAAAGGCAAAGGCAAAGGCAAAGGCAAAGGCAAAGGGAAAGGGAAAGGGAAAGGGAAAGGGAAAGGGAAAGGGAAAGAAATGAAAGGAGAAAGGAAGAAAGGAAAGGAAGAAAGGAAAGGGGGAAGGAAAGGGGGAAGGAAAGGGGGAAGGAAAGGGAGGGAATGGAAAGGAAAGGAAAGGGGAAAGGAAGAAAGGCAAAAGAAAGAAAAGAACAATCATTGGGAGAAGGGGTAAAACGAGAATTGATTCAAGCATTTTTTTTTTTATTTTTTTTTTCCAAAATAATTCAGTGATTCTCATTCAGCTGGTGCTTTTCTTAAAGACCAAAGAGCCTATATGATAAGCATATTTTACAAATTAGGTAGCGATTTATCCCGCTTTTGTTTTAATGATTGAAATGAATGATGTCGTGCCGCTTGCTGCTGCTGCTGCATTCAACGCCTGCTGTTCTTGGGAGCTGAAGACACCGAGAAATTTGCATACTTAATGCCGGGAACTGGCACAGACTAAATAGCTTCTTTTCTTTCCTCTGTGTTTGTAGATTTACTGTAGTGCTGGGTTTAATCAAAGGCTTTTTAAAGCTGTCCGTGTGCCGTTTCACAATGCTGAACTTGCATGTGACAAAGGCAGCTATTTATTACTTATCAGCTTTATGGCAAGTACCACAGGCTACTCTAATTAAAGGTAGAGGGGCTGCATACCCCTGCAGAAAAAGGCACTGGCCGGTTAACATTTCTAATCCCTAATCAAGGCATGGCATGGATTAATTTTTTTGCTTTGTTTTGTTTTCTGGTTAAATAATCAGCAATAAGGTGAGGGCTAGGCAGGGAGTGAAGCCAAGGAGGTCCCTTTGGATGGGATGTGAACTTCCAGGCGCAGGAGATGAGCTCTTTGTGTGGATCTCACAGGTTTCATTCATTGAGGTGCTCTACACCTTCACCTTCACTGAAGTAGAACTGGCTGGGACATTGTCATCTTCACGAAATGTCACCAAAACAGGATGAATCATTAAAGAAAAAATGTTGCATGGAGATAAATCCATATCAACCAGCTTTCTTGTGGCTTTCTCTGTTTATTTTTTATGGACCCACGAGAGAGAGCAGAAAAGAGAGAGCTGTCATGTTCCATCACTTGATTTGGGGTTGAGTGGCTCATCAAGCAGAAGATATAGAGTGAAAAGTTCTTGAGAAGGAGCTTGAACCTTGCATCTTTCATGACTAAGACAACCAAGAGATCAGGTTATGGCCTAAGAGACTCTTCTATTTATTAAGATAATCCAACAGTCCCAAATCTAAGAAGCCTTCTCACAATAGCTAGGTTTGGACTTCAAAACTAATATTTTGATACAATCCTATATCTTCAAAAACCAGCCCAAAATAGTTCTTTTTTTGCTGTTGTTCCACCACAGACAAAAATAAATGCTGAACTTTGGATGTTGCTCACAGAATGGAAACATCATATTGTGGACAGCTCTGCATTCAAATCAGTGCCCATGAAACCCCACGAAAACAGTGATGCTGACTGTAGTGAGAGCAGAATTGCCCCTAATTTACTATCAGCAAATGTAGGGCTCCCTTTGAAATCAGTAAGAAATTTCCACTGACAAATTATTATTATTTTGAACAGCAAGGAAACACATTTTCCTCTCTAAATATTTTCCAACTTAAAAAGACAAAACACAGTGCAGGGGAGAGCAAACAGAATTAATGTGTCGTCCGGGCTGGTCCTTAAGAAGCCAAACTTCTTAATAAATAAATAAATAAATAAATAAATAAATTCCTCCCTCCCCCCAACATCTGCTGGGAACACTCGGAGATAACTGGCAGCTTGAACAATAACTCCGAGGACTGGAGGCCTGGAACAATGGGAGTGGGACGAGAGCAGCCCTCACTGTGGCATCGTTTCCAGCCCTTCTGCACATGCAATTGGTTAACAGGAATAAAGATCAAATTGGACCAATAACACTATAATTTGGAAACAAATATATTGATTACAAGAGAGTCCCACTGGAATGAATGGGACTACTTGCAAAGTGGGGCTATTATTCTGCGTGCACAGGGATTACAGAATATGGTCTTCTGTGGTTCTGAATTGATCAGCATGATGTTATCATCTTGAAAATACAATATTATCACACTGCAGTAATGCATACCACTGTGGTGGGACCCACATCGAGATGGGGTGTTGCCTGAAGAACCACTCACACACAGCAATTCCTCTCCACTCCTTTGCTACAGCTGCCAATTCCTACAGATCCTTTGAAAAATCTACATTGCCAGACCCTGAAGGTCGTGTGCTTCTGAACTTCACTAATAGGGAGTTTATCTTTCTTCTAAAGTGACTATTTACTAAAAGAAATAAAAACTTGGCTGTGAAATATTTAGGACAAAAGACAGTATTAAAATAATGGGATTCACCAAAATCTCTACACCTATTAATAATAATTTGGAGTACAATAATGGGATTAATTTTAAACTTCAAGTTTATTTTTCACCATTGATCGGTGAGTTTTAGTTAGGTTCAGCACTTTATTCAGCTCTGGAAGTGACACCAAATCACTTTGTTTTTATTCCTGACTATTTATTCATTTAAATTGAAATCAAAAGATGAGACGCACATCTGAGACTTTAAATGCCCTAATTCATCTTTCTTAAAGCCATAGAATCCCAACATCATCAAAATGATCATCTTGAAAGGAACTCAACCAGCCAGATCCCTTTAAAAACACAGACATCCTCAAATTTACATTATTTCAGAACTAGCAACAACAAGTCCCAAGATCCTGGAGACTTCATGGTCTCTGTCTCCATAACTGATGGAGATCAGCCACCTTTCCCTCTTGTTCTATCGCTACTCTGTCTACTGTTACTGGCCCAGAATAATGTTTATTTCCACCTCATCTCTTTCTAACATGAGCATCGCTGCTGCCTTTACACTGATGCTTCCCTTTGCCAAAGTATCTTTTTGCCTTCCTGCATGTAGAGTGTCACAGTTACCTTATTGTATCTGGTTGATTTTTACTATTTTATTAAAAAATAATAATAAAAAAATTAAGGCTAAGCTGAATCGTTCAAACAGACCAGTGAGTTTAGGGTCCATCTTTAGTTACCTGCAGAGAACAAGTTTTCCAAAGATGGGTGGTCAATATTTTCTGAAAATTGTTTCTCTTTAATGAGTCCAACCTCAGGCTCCCAAGATAAAAGACACCCAATCTGCTAATCTTCTCTTAAAAATTTATCACAGTAGAGAAGTCAAATTGCAAAGTTGCATTTTCTTTTCTAAACAATTTTCTCTGCATTTTAATTCCTTTCAGTTTGACAGCCTTAAAGGACACAGATAAGGCTGAACCAAAGATTTTACCAACTCTAAACCCAGCCTGTTTTAAATGACCGCAGTATTCATTTCAAGCTAGGAAATACAGTGCAAATAGTCATTTTTCCCCCCCACCACCATGTAGGTAACAGCCCAGTACAGACCCTTTTGGGAAAACATATGCAACAACACAATGCTGATCAAACTAAAAAATAAATAATAAAAAAAATAATTAGCAGGACCACAAATTTGCAAAGAGGGTTTTGCATTCAGTCCACTACGCTCAAAACCACAGATAGAGACTCTAATGGCCTTCTTGGGTCTCATCAGGCTCGTGCAGCTGTTACTTCAGCTAGTGCTAGTGTTAGCCTAAAGGGAAAAGAGACACTTATTTGTGGTTTGTGGTGGCTGCTGTAGCCTCATCAGCCTGATTTATATGCTGATTTGCATATGTTCACCCACAAATGCTGTGAATTGCGCTTTTCCACGGATCCGTACCATTAACGCTGGCTGCCAAAGTAGTGATGGGCGGTGCTGTTCCATGTGTTTGTCTTGCACGTATCTTGGGTGGTAGGTGTGTTATCAGACCAGCCTTAAAGCTTTGGGTGCTCCCATCGACACTTGATGATAATACTCCATATGCAGTAAAGGATAGATGATATCAAGATGGGATTTTTTTTTTGCTAGCAAAACAAGTGCTGTAACATTTCACATCTCTTACCAGAGAGGATACTACCAGCAGATCACTTGCAGACCAAAACTGGTGATATCTATACCATAGTAGGTACTACAAGATATCTGTACCATAGTAGCTGGCTTTATAGCACTCTATTTACATTAACTATAATGCCAATTCATAAAAAAAACAACCCAGCAAATATTCTCTGAGCACAAAATTGTGTTATTCATAGACCAATTTCTCAACATCTAACATTTCTGCGAGAAACCCAGATATTATCTTTACTCTAGTCACCACACAAACTTCCAAACACATCTGCAGTCCCACGATATCTTGAAGACAAGAGAGACAATTAAACTCCCTGGGTAATCACAAAAGTGCCCAGTGATACTGGAATGGTCAGGAGGATGTTTCTTACACCTGATGAAGCACATGCACTTTTGGTGAAGGTCATCAGACCTCAGATTCAGCTGGACTATTCTCAATTTCTCACCTTTGGGGGAGGAAAACATTCAGACCCTGGCTGCAGGGTCCCTTCTCCCTATGAGAAGCAGAGCTCGTTTTTCTCTGTGTGGCAGTTGAGATAGAAACTTGGCTCTGTAATCGATTTTATTCCATTTTATTACTCTCGGCTCTCCCGGAGTATTATAAACTCTCAGGAGACCTTTTAAGACATCTGTTGATGCTTTGCTTATAAATCAAATTTCCCCTTCCTGGGTACTTAGCTGGATCCCACCCTCTTCCTGAGCTGCAGGACCAAAGTCCTGCTGATCACAGCCTAGGAGCCAGGCACCAAGGACACCTTCACCTTCATGATGACTCCCCAAAAAAGCTCTAAGGGGGAAATTTTCCCAGTTTGAGTTCAGGTTTTACTAGTCAGACTTATTTTGTTACAGCTTAGCAAGATGCTTTATCACCCTTTCTCCCCAGATGGAAACTGCAACAGGTAAAACCAGCATTTTGCTGCTGTATCTGGATCTGCAAAAGATTGTTGTGTCAAGTGGTGGTAGCACCTCTTCACCCTCCTGACTGACGAGGTGGTGTCAGATAGTGTCTAAGAGTGTGGGCACTTTTGAGACAGAGGAAGGTCACTAAGAAAGAAGATATTTTCAACCAACATTTTTCTTGAATTGAAATTAAAAGCTGAAAAGATTTATTACAGTGGCATATTCATGCTACTATATTTAAGGTGATGTCAGTGCTCTCAGCATAATCCTTCTTATGCACTGAGGATTAAAACTCAGCCATAATAAAGTACTTGGAGTTGAAACTTGTCCTCAAATGTTTCCTACTTGAAGCATCCATTTTATTTTATTAAATTAAAAATAAAATTAATTCAAGAGTTTTGTGAGTTTGGAGATGAGAACAAGGAGAAATTCTGCCTGTAGATTTGTCCCTGCTGACTGCTAGTGAAGTCAAGAGATCTGCACGGAGATGATGCTGCCAAGGTAGAAACGTCCCTACTTTTCTTACTTTGAGTGTGGAATATCAAACTATGGACCAAAAAAGTGGCTTTACCTCAAAAGTGGTGATAAAAGAGCAAGTGAACACAAATTCCTGTTTGCACTGTGGCCCTGCCTGTGGTGTTCCCAGGACATTTGTGTGCAGGAGAAAGGAGCCAGAAACAGCTGAACTTTAAAAAGCCTTCGCTTCCTCCCTGGAGTGCAAGTTTACTCTTGAACATGCTACAAATAATTAATAGATTGTATCTGTTGAAATGATAAATAAAATGGTAACAAAGCTACTTTGCTTCTGTGGTAGGAAGAAATCTCTACAAGGGAATTTGCCTTTTTCCAGTATATTGTAATTATTAAAAATATCTGGTTTCCTGAGTTCTCCTTGGTTGATGGCCAGAAGTTTTACTCTGTAAGTTCAACTTTAAAATATGAACTTGAATCACAATACTGAGCACCCTAAAGAGGTTTTGTGGGATTGTTTGCACCTCTCAGCCAGGGGCAGGACTCCAGGTAAAGATCGCAGGCTATGCTGGATCATAAGAGTGTGTATGGGACAGAGAGTGCTCAATGAGCATGTGGGAGAGGGAGAAAACCAGCCTGACACTGGGGTGCCACCCCAGCCAGCAAGAAATAGCCAGGTTGCCATTTCAGAGAGGTAAACATAGGTCTGGGTGATGTCACAAAGGTCTCAGCAATACAGACTTTAAAGACTGAAACCCTGGACTTGCTGGAGGGATGAAAGGACGACAAAAACTGAACACCTCATCATAGGGTTCTTAAATATCTATGTATATACATATATATATTAATTCAAGGCTATTGATCAGCTTTGCAGAGGAGCTACTAAACTAATTTCTCCATCTACCTGTTCCTGGTGGCTATTCACAGGTCCTGTGTAGGGATCTCAAGAAGCCGCTACTGAAAAGGGTAGGAGACAAGCGCTCTTTTCCAGTAAGCATTTCTTCTTGCAATTAATACCTCCGTAGATTAATTAGCACTGATAACAACTGTTCATGGCAGGCTGTGGGAAGTTGCCAAGCACTTAACGACTGCTGTAAAATCCCTCTCCAGCCTCCATGTGACAAGCAGAGCACATCCAGCCACGGCATGGTGCAGAAATGCAGAGGAAGAGAAGACAAAGAGCGTTGAGAAGAGCAGCAAATGCATCTCGTGTTTCCTATGTTGGCCACACTCAAGCCACAGACTTTGGGGTCAGCTAGAAATAAAGACCAGTGGTTGTCCTCCCTGGGTGCAGAGAGCAAGCCAGCCTTAATTCAGCCTTTTGGTTCAAGATAAGGATGAACTGAATCTTTGAAGTTGACATTGTGGAAGAAGAGAAAAAAACGATAGAACTAGTGAATGAGTCTAGCGCGTATCACAGCATCGGAAAGGGCTGGAGTCAAAGGTGTCCCTTTGATTAGTTTAAATATGAAGGTCTCCCAAGAGTGTGCTGCAACTGGCAGCTTGGTCTGAGGAGGATGAGGGAGGAACAAGAAGATCATGGAACCATAGAATGGTTTGGGTTGGAAGGGACCTTAAAGCTCATCCAGTTCCAACCCCCCTGCCAGCAGCAGGGACACCTTCCACTAGACCAGGTTGCTCAAAGCCTCATCCAACCTGGCCTTGAACACTTCCAGGGAGGAGCATCCACAGCTTCTCTGGGCAACCTGGGTCAGTGTCTCACCAGCCTCACAGTGAAGAATTTCTTCTAATATCTCATCTAAATCTACTCTCACCCAATTTATAACCACTGCCCCTTGTTCTGTCACTCCCTGCCCTTGTCAAAAGTCCCTCCCCAGCCTTCCTGGAGCCCCTTCAGGAACTGGGAGGTCACTACGAGGTTTCCTCAGAATGGGTAGGTGTCCCTGGAGCAATATAATACCACCAGGAGACTGTCCTTTCTGATGTTATGACACTAAAATCTTGGAATTCAGGAAGACTATGAGCAGAAAGATATTCTATATGCAATCTTTGTGTAATACATAACCTGGAAATGTCAAATTACATTTACCTGAACAATCTTAATTCAATTTCTTTGGGCAGATACATGGTTATATGATCTTTAAGCTACATGTTCACATGCTGGTTTTTTTTCACAAAGTGTCCATGTGCACGAAGTACAGAGCTCCTTTAAAGAACACCTATTTGATATTTTATTTCCAGCAAATTACTCAAACACTGTTCTGGAGGCAATGACTAATTTCCTCTCAGGCTTGTCTGTGGCATTCATCAGTTTAGCATTAATTTAGGAGAAGGGTGACATTATTGCCACTTTACAGAAGAAAGTGCTGAGTCACAAACAGAAAGTTCACCAAAATGCATTGATTTGCAGTATTCAATTTTTGATGATGCAGAACTGGATATTTCATGCCCCAGGGCATGTTCCCTGTTAAGTTGCCTTCAGGCAACTGAGGGAGCTCAGCACCCCTCTAAGACCAGCGTGGTAACCCAACATGAGCAGCTTGTAGCTATCAATGATGCCAGAAATGTTAACACGTGGTGTAGGAACTCTGTGAGGGAGGTACAAATGGGTACATCATCAAGGTCTTTAAAGAAAAATTGTCTTAAATCCAGGACTAGCTTTTAAGTTGCTTTTATTGGGAATTTATGGTTTGGCTTGAAATTTCATGAGGGTGAATTCTGAAAAAAAATCAAGTAATATGGATGAGAAATTTCTGAGAGGGGCATGGTGGGGGGAGAAGAAAACAAGCAGTTTTTCCCATGTTAAAAAATGAATGGCAATCTGCTCTGTTAAATTTTTTATTATTACAGGGGGATGTGGAAGGATTTTATCCTGGGAATATGCCTTTTGCCTTTTGAAGTTCCCATGAAAATCTGTTCAAATTTGGCTGCGCTAAATGGATTTGAGCAATTACTATTTGCACATGCTCAGAGAGACTTTTTTTTGATTTTTAGCAGCTAAAATCTCTAGAGAATCACCTGAGTAGTTTGGTTGGAGCTGTGCCATAACCAGACACTGATCGTACTCCAGCTCAGGACATCAGAGTGAAATGTGGGATGGGGTGGGTTTTTTCTAGAAAAGGAAGATTCCAGCCCTATTAATGAACATGTGAATGGCCTAAAATAGATGTCATTATACTTTCAAAACCCACAGATACCATCAGTATATACTGAGCCAGAGGCTTTACAACTGTCTTCACAAAACAAGCAAAATTAATAGGAGGTGGAGCTACCAGACAGCCTACAATGCACTTGAAGAGATGCTGCTCTCTGAACTTGTCTCTTATTTGGAGGAGGTTTGTTGTGGGTGTTGTTAGGCTGGTCACTGCTCTGATTTTCCACCTGCAAAGCAGGAACTGTCCCAGATATTGAGGTGCTGAGGACCTGGCTGTACACAACCTCTCCTCCCTGCCTTTCAGCTGCTTTTTCAAATTATATGTGAGAGTTTGGAGCCAGGACAAGACATCCTTGGTCAGGGACAGATAAAACAGGACCTTTTCCTTTGAGTGTCATGGCCCTAAATGTGTCAACACATGGCCAGATCAGCAAAGGGGAATTTTATCTGGTTATGACCACAGGGAAATAAAAGCAGCAACACTGCTAAACAGAATTAGTTATTTATTTGTATGGCATTTAATTGCACTTGAATAAAGGTCAGTGTGTTCTCACAGCCTTCCCGTTTATGTTGGGGAAAAGAAAGAAGCTATGGCTCTTCTCTTCAGCTCCAAGATATCACACTCTCCTATCTATACTCAGGTATTCTCTATTACTTTTTATGAACTCACCCCATAAAGAGAAGTTTCTTTACAAGAACCCAAAAGGAATTTATCTTTTAAACAACCAAGGAACAAGTGACAGGACAAGAAGAAATGACCTCAAGTTGCACCAAGGGCAGTTGAGATTGGATGTGAGGAAGAATTTCTTTGCTGAAAGGGTTCTGAGGCATTGGAAGGGGTTGCCCAGGGCAGTGGTGGAGTCCCCATCCCTGGAGGGATTGAAGAGTCATGTAGACACAGTGCTGAGGGACATGGGTTAGTCAGGGACTGGTCAGTGTGAGTTTAATGATTGGACTTGATGAACTTAAAGGGCTTTTTCAATTGAGACCATTCTGGGATTCTGTGACCCAACAAGCCCAAAGTTGGCACCTACATGACATGTCCTCTGCCTGCCCTCAGCTGCATGCATGGCTTTGTCTGACACTTCTGGCTTCCTCCATGGACCTGGAAGGCTCAGGCAGTACTGCAGTAGTAGCAGCAACTTCCTCAAAGAGCCTTTCCTGAACATCTCCTTTGGGCTTTTTATAACCTGATACTACATCAGCTGTTCTCACTGAGCTGCCGTGTGGGATAACGTGCAGAGGCGAACATCGTCACAGGCAAACACAAGTACTGGAGATGCTGACAGATGGAGGAATCACACCAGTTTGCAGGAAGGAAGGGCAGGATAGGAGCAGGAATATCAGAATGAGTCTTGCCGTTTACATATAACAAGCTCCAGCTATATTTGGCCACGCTGCTGCATTCACAACCTTCCCAATTGCCAGGCTTTCAAATACACACATTACCACCAGAAGTGCTCTTGCTTAAGTGCTCCCATCTCCAGGATTTCCTTTGAAGTATCTGACTGAAGTAATGTAAAGTGCATTTCAATTGGCAGTGAATGCAGGTTAAATGGTAACAGCACAACAGATCCAGTGTTTGTTCCCTGGGCTTTTTCTTTTACCAGTCTCTCTTTTTAAGAGAGTCTGTTACTTGCTGTAACACTGCATTCAGGCACCTTCAGACTATTAAGCCTCTTTCCTGACCCTCTATACAACTGCTTGAGGATGCTGTGAGCTGCCTCAGTACTGCTTTAGTACACAAAAAAGTGAGTAAAAGCACCGCTGAGTGCCCAGGCTGAGCAGTAACCAGTGGGTAAACTCACTTTAGAAATCTGTGCGCTTGCATTTATCCCTGGCTACACCACCAAGCTGACTGGAAACTGAGACAATCATTTCAGAACACTTTGAATTTGTGTGTCACCTCCCATACACGCCAATGGAGCATCAACTGTTTAACCTTTTAATAGAGTACTTCTCCAATCCATTGAATTGGCTGAAAAACATATATTATGGTAGCAAAATAGCCAGGTTTCCACTGAACAATGAAATATCCTCCCCTGCCCATGCCAGGGACTCTCTCTGCTGTAGATCGCTGAGCCTGTACTGCAGCATCACTCTTTGAAAAACAACCGAAAATTGAGGAGTTGAGGAATTAGGAGGACTTAGCTTAACCTAAGTCACCAGCATTATCCAAGAGGTATCTTCTCCTGTCCAGTCCTGAACAGGACCTTGCTTGTCAGAAAGAGGAACGACGCACTGCAAAACCTGGGACTCAATACTCCCAGTGTTATTAACCAGAGTAATTTTGCACTGGAGAAAGGACTGATCTGGGTTATGGATGTGCCAATACATTGTCCAGGCATGTAACGGGGAGAGAACACGGATCAGCTGAAGAGGAACACGGAGGTTAGAGCCTCCTTCTGCTTCTATACTACAAAATCAGGCAGAGTGACTTCTAAAGGGAACAGGAGAAGGGACCACATCCTAAAATCACTGTGGAACACAGCCAGGCTAAAGCTTTCCCACCATCAAACCCTACTTGTGTCTGTATATGTCTATGAAAGAGAGATTTGAATTGAACTGCTGCAGTTATCTTGTGTGTGCTTCATACACACAAGCTCAAGAAGATTTTCTTTTTTCTCTTAAAGCTGTGAGGCATTTTTTTTTCAGATTCATCTTTTTTTTGGAGTGGAAAGAGGTGAAAAAAAGGAATGGTCTGCTAGGGATTTACTAAACTGAAAACCTTATGTCTGAGTATCTTCCAGATCTGGACATTGGTAGTTTCTTATTATAGCTTCCTCATGGCTTCTCTGAACCCTCACCCATGATAGATGTTTAACATGCTGTAATGCATATTACTCTGTAATGACTTTGGTGGAGCCATTACAATGAGTTACACCAGTGACAGATTGATACTTAAGTCAGTAGATGTTTGCATAATCTCTGTCTACGTTCTCACATAGCCCCCCATTACCATAGCGTCGGCGCACATATAGCATCGTGACAGCACGGAGAGCCATATGACTGGTGGGTTCAGCCCTGTTCCCTGGCACATATTGCCATGGTACCCAGAACTGAATCACTGAGTGTGTTTAAATAGGCGGACATTAATTTATAGAGTAAATCAATACGAAATGGAGGAAATAAGTGACTATCATTGGCACTGATTTGATCTAATGGAGCCTCACACTAAATTGCTAATATTCTCCCTCCTCCACTTTTTTTTTTTCTTTTAAATTACAAAAACAAATAAAAATACAAGCCTTTGTTCAACCTGCCTTCAAAATACCATTGCCAGGTACAGACTTTGCTGATTATGTACAAATGTACCTTACCTCCTCCCTGCTGCTTCTCAGGCTGAGGACCAGGATTTCTTCCTTTCGGTTTCAGCAGAGACTTGGTAACCTCAAAATTGAAGGAAGCCACATTTATCGCTCTCCCCTAAACTCTTCTTTCCCTTTCTTATCTGGAAGAAGGCAGCTTTTGGTTCACTCGAGTGGAAGTCGGCTGTCCATTTCCTGATAGCAGCCAAGAGCAGACTCCCATCTGGTTGATGCAGATGCCACTGTTTTGACTTTATCCAGGTGGTCACCCAGCAAACCCTGTTGTGCCTAATTATTTAAGAGGGTTGTGAAACACTAGGTGATTTTATATACCATATGTGCTAGAAAACATAAGCATGAAGATGCTGTGACTTAATGATGTGGCAACTTTGGCTCTGAATCTTCTGTGTTTTAGGGCTTAAATCTGACCTTTCACTTTACTGTAATGCACTTTGTAGTGTTTAGCATGAAAGAAAAGCATAGAGAATTGGAGATGGGGAGGTTATCAGCAGCATTTATGGAGCCATCCTCCATCTTCTATCAAGATAAAGCACTTGACTCAATTTTAGAATATCCATCCTGGTAGGGAGAGGGCAGAAAGAGACAGGGAGAGACCCCATCCTTTAAATGGGATTTCAGGATTCGGAGTTCAGAGATTTCCTTCATGGTGTTAGAGCAAAGTACAGACCTCTTTCTTCAGAGCTAAATAAGAACACACCAGGTCTCCTGCTCTGGTTCTTAATTTATTTATTTTGAACGCATGTAGTTTGTTGCTTTGACTTCTCAAACAATAGGAAGGTACAAGGAGGGAAGGATAATAAATTGCATTCCCTCCTTTTCACCATCACAGGAAACCTTGAGGGACTGTTTAGCAAGCCAGAGCTCTTATCTGCCTTTGGGCGATCTCATTATCAAACCTTCATTTTGCTCCCCAGCAGGAGAGATGGCCTGCAACGTATGATAACCTCTACTTATGAAACTCACACTCCAGAATTCTCTGATAATAGGCCAGCTAAAATGGAAAACCAAAGAGCAGGCAGTAGGTTTTCAGTCACCAATAAAGACTATACACACATGCACAGGCAGGGACTGAGACACCTTTATGTTTATTTATATTTCTATGTGTCAGTCCAACTCTGATGGCACCTCCAGAACTTAAACCACAAATCTAATATGACTAACACTTTCCAGCCTACTTTGAATAATATTTTCAAATAAGCCTGTGTGATGTAGGAGCCTGCATCCCATCTACAGAGAGGTCAGTGAAATCAGTGGGAATTATAACCTATCTAACCTGCTCAGGTGTTTTTATAAATCCCATTAAACACTTATTTAAAGACCGTTGAAAATATGAGCTGTAGGAACATAAGTAGTTTCTGGGGGTACAGAGAAAAAGAAGAGAGGGGGAATAAAGAGAAACGAGTTCCTGAAACACTTGGGCACTTTGATTATATTTATTTTCAATTAGTTTCCCATTACTAACTCTCCTGTGAGCGGACCTTCCCACAATGGTTTAACTCTTTGCCTGCACCAGTGTTATTTGTGACACGACCCCGCAGTTTATCCTTCATCCACCAAACCCTTCATTTCTGAAGCCTTCTTCTCTCTGTAGGCAGCTGAGTAGTATGGTCTAGAGAAGATCTTCAAGACCAAAGAAAGAAGCCCCTCCACAAAAAAAGCCCTGTTAGCCACTCAATCTTGCTTGCATCAAGATACCTCCAGCTCAAGACCCACTTGTGAACTGTGATTCCTCCTATTTCCTCTCCATGAAGATAATTTACTGCTTGCCCTTCTCTGCAATGAATGACCACCTCCCTCTGCTTAGCCAGGTGTCACCTGCACGACTGCTTACTGCTGTGCAGTCATAAATATCAGCCTTCTGCAAAGTGCCCTGTCTCATCCAATGGTTGGAAAATGGCACTGGAGAGCCAAGAGATGGAGATGAGGGGTGGTCAGGGGATCTGGGGATTTCAGCTGAAAATCACAGAATTCATGTCCATTCTGCCTGGCTCATGCTATGTACCCTGCAACCACCCTGCAAAGTGATCCAGACTACAGCTGGCCATGAGGGCACAACCACAACGTACACCCAAGGTCAGGGCTTGTCCACTTTGGGAAGGGTTGGGTAACATATCAAGGGTAAATAAGTCCTTTGGAGCACAGGAGGGTGACCATAAGGACTCCTTTGAATGCACAGCCCCTCTAAGCCATGTATTCCCACTTGCAGGGCTGTGTAGCCAGCACTTCCCAGATCCACAAGCTCCATCAAAAGTAGCTGCTCTGCCATGGACAGGCTATGCTCTTCTCCCCCAGGCAGGGGATTAATCCATACAAAATAGCTGCTACTCCACAATCCCTGGGCCACCCACATCCCCATCACACTGCCATGCCAGAACTTCTTTATCATCACAACCTGAAAAACGTGGCAATTGAGGCTATGAACTTAATTCTTATCACCTTTTGCTGTACCACTGGGAGATGTTCTGGATCAGAAAGAAAATGGTTTGAAGGTGAAACACTTGGAAACATCAAAAATCCTTCCCCTCTTTCTCTGTTTCCATTTTCCTATCAGTAAAATGGGTTAGCAATGGTCAGTTGGTTTCCCTCACTAGTGTGGGTGATGCAAAAATATATTTGCACTTGTAAAATCTCCCTAGGCATAACATACTGCTGAAAATATGATAACACTTTTAATTATATTTTAACAAATCGTATGGATTATATTTTTAATACCTTAAAAATAATCAGCCTGAAAAATCCTAGCTAGTGAGGAAATAAATGCAGAGGACAAAAATATTAAGATATGAAAAGATTTTTCTTATTAGAGGCTAAATAGGTCTTGTTTTGAAATTCCCATTAAACAGGAACACATATTAGGAAATAATAATAAAAAAAACAGAGGGAGGCACCTAGTTTCCTGAATGTATCTCATTGGTATAGGTTTGTCCTTGCTGAACAAAAGCAAGAGAGTTCCCCTTAATTTTCTGCACTGTGGAAATGCTCATCCAGCATTACCATTGAGCTCACCACCACCATAAGCACCAGAAGCTGAACAGGAACCGGGTCACACATACTCTTACAGCACCAAAATGAGGTTTTTTTTTTGTTAGATTACAGGTTTTCAGTTCCAATACTTATTAATCTAGTACTTTTCAGAAAAAAAACATGAATCCCCCTTAATAGCATATAGGATGAAGTCTGGGTTTTCTTTAATGGAAAGCAGAATGACTCATTCAGTGCTGAAATGGCCAGGGCTGAAGTCAGATCTGTCTGGGCAGACCCTGCAAGAGTCCACATGGAAACAGGGATGTTGCTGATAAAGTCAAACCTACTTCAAAGGAACATGCAGAGGTCTTTTCTTTAGAAACAGGCAAGGATATGGGTGGAATTCAAAGCAGCTCCCTTTTAACAGTAGTGTTGGAGCTCTTCTCAGGTGTTATTTTGCAAAAACAAAATACGTGAACTCTAAAAACAACCTTGCAAGGCAGCAGGTCTGCTCTGTTCCTGGTGTCCTCCACTTTGTGTTTCAGGCCAACGCATCAGTTGGATTCCAGAGAGCTGGAAGGAGATGGAGCTCACGCTCGTTCTCCTCTCCCATACTAAGGGCAGGTAATTATCTCTGCATTCCTGGAGGAATGTTACAATAAATATGGCTGTCATTTTTCATTACTGCATAGTGAACAAAGGGAACAAAGAGAACAAAAGAAAGTGTGGATTTGCTAACCTGGGCTTGCATGTGCTTGTGTACATGCAAGATGTAAGTAGAAAGGGAAAGTTTATTGCTATTATTTATTGTGGACATACCAATCTGGGTGAATGTCTCAAAATTTACCAATTGGGTTTTTTTTTTAACTAATTAAAAATCATTCACTGAGAAAATCTTTACCTCCTGCTTGCTGTCCCACCAGCAGGGTTGTTGGTTTAAAATGGAAATTCTTTGAAAGGCAAGAAATGCAATCATGTCTCCCTCATGTCTACCCTACAAAGCACAAGTATTCTCTTTCTCATTTTTTTCTCCAATTTGACCTCCTCTCAGTAAATGGTTAGATATCTGAATTTATCTTGGTGACCATTGTCTTATTGTGTTGTAAAATATGGCAAAGGAATTTATTTAAATAAAACTACTTAGAAAATGTGTGTGTGTCTGGTAGTTTCTTCCCTCTATAGCCACCTTTGACACTTCTGTTTCAATGTAGACAAGATAAATCAAAAAATGATCAATATCCCCAAATCACTGAGAATATCTAATCTGAGACACAGCCAGCTCAGAGTCCATCTCTGTTTCTGTGTATTTTTTTGCATGGTTGTTAGGTGTTTTTACTGACTAACTGAACAGACACTTTGATTTACCAGACTGTTATTAGGGAAAAAAAAAAATTAGAAGGTTCACAGTGTTCACACTGACTGCAAAATTATCTCCTGAGTTGCAGAAAGAACAGTTTGCACTCATCTGTCTGAAGTCTAACAGCAAATGGAAAATTACAGTGTAAGCAAAATTTCCCCTGGCAACTGTCTACGTATGAAACATCAAACTCTGGAAAGGACTGAAAACCACGCTGATCACGACAGTTCCTCAGGTATGAAGGATCTCAGGGTGAAGCTGTGCCTTTCCCTTCTTTTGGTGATAGGTCTCTGAAACTTGGCTGAGATCTAGTCGTGACAAATTAATTTCTGTTATATCCAAAATGCCATACACAATCTTATGACAAATTAATTTCTGTTATATCTGTTATATCCAAAATGCCATACACAATCTTCCACCCTGTTTTCTACAGCTTTTACATTTACCTTACTAATCCCCTTCTTTTGTTCGTCAGCTCTTGATGGGAAGGGTTGTACTGTCACTTTGACTACCCCTTTCTCCCTCCCAAGGCTCTGGTCCCTGATGGTCTCTGCTACACCCATGCTAGTTTGCTACCAAGATCCAACTGGCAGAGACCCAGGCACCAGCTGTTTGCTAATGTTTGCACCAGAGACACATTTTGAAATGTCTCTCCCCACAGCAGCACTAAAACACCAGCCCCACAAGGTCTTGCAGCCTCAGACTCCCTGAACATCTTCTGCCTTTACCTGCTCTCCAAAAGTCCAGGGCTGTCAAGCTGCTGCATGTTCCTCTCTTATTTTGGGTCCAATGTACTAAAAACCAGTAATATTTATATATATATTTATATATTTCAGAGCTACAGTGCCTCCATATGGGTCCAGAGATGACTTGGGAGAAGCTCACCCACCTCAGAAGATGCTGGTTTCCAGCAGTGTGGACAATCTCCACTAGCTGGCACAGGGCAAGCTGGGTCCTCTCCCAGTACTGCACACAAAGACTGTGCAGATACATGAGCATCACGAGGCTGATGCTCAGCTGCAAGAATGCTTCATGATGGACATTTCTACACTGTATGGAAAGGTGCAAACACATCCAAGCTAGGTCCCCATCAGCTTCAGCTGTGGTAGCACAAAGCTCTGCATCCTAACTGGATTAATTCCTGTATGGCTTCAAGGAAGGGTAGCACAAAAGTTGTGTAAAGCAACTGCAAGCCCATCTCCATCAGAAGTGCAGGAAGTGAGTAACTGGAAATTGGCAGAAAGAATTTTCTGAAATAAAGAACATCTCCAACAAAAAAATGAGATATTTCTGATTTGTCACTCTCTCTCCCTTTATCTGGTCTCAACCTGATCGCTCTAACAGGCACCTTCTTGTCAGTAGCCACAATGACATTGAGTGGGAGTGCAAAGCATCAACATTACTTGTGAGAACAATTCAGTTAGGGAAGGTTGCTCTGCTGGTAATATTAGAATCAAAACATTCAAATGCAAAGACAGAGAGGCTAAAAATTCAATTTACGCCGTGAATGCTGAACAGCATATTACGCAAATCAATTCAGATGGCGCTGAGTTGTTCTTGTTTAAAGAAGATCAGAAACAAAATTTCAAATCCTCTACCATGTCTAAATACTAGAGCCAAAGGACTAAAATATTCACTATTATTATTTGTATTCTACTGCATTTAACACAGCTGATCAGTGGTTTACTGCTGCCCTGAGGTCCACAGGGAACTGCTGTGGTCCTTTACAGAAGATCTTTTCAAACAAAAAGAATGTCAAGTTTACCATGTGGTTACACCTCATGTAATGGACTGGAAGGAAGACATTTTAGGGATGTTAATATTAGTTTTTTCCCAGATATTCTTCTGTCATAAGATCAACCACAACGTTGATTTTATGACGGAATGTGGGTGACAGAGCACTGGAATAGGCTGCCCAGAGAGGTTGTGGAGTCTCCATCTCTGGAGATGTTCAAAACCCACCTGGACACTTTCCTGTGCAACATGGTGTGGGGAACCTGCTTTGGCACGGGGGTTGGACTGGATGATCTCCTGAGGTCCCTTCCAACCCCCATCATTCTGTGATTCTGTAATACACAAGAAAGCTTCCAGCAAGAGTTTGTCATTTCAAAAAAGTTTTAGGACCAGATTTCCAAAGGTCTGTGAGTTTCTAAAGTGGTGAATTGCCATTCCAGGGATTTTTGAAGAGCTTAAGCAAATTTAGTACCTAACCATGGCAGGTTATACTAATGCCAACTGTCCCACCAGGATCTGGAGGTGTTCCCCTATCTCTGACAGACTGCCTTGTGTCCTTCAGGGGGCCAAAGAGTCTATACAGACAAGACATGCACAATGACACTCTTTTCATAATAGACCTGATGTCAGGAGAAAGTCTCAAAATATTCCTGAACCCAGTCTTCAACCCTGGCCCATACAGTCCAGAGGTCTCCAAATGCTGTAGCAGGATATATACATAACACCACACATAAGGCTGGAGACTTGGATGAGAACAAACCCTTGCAGAAAGACCTAGATCAGATCATAATTTTATAGGTGAAAACATCTCTTTCTGAAAATTTGAGGAAACAGGAAGAAAGCCCCCAAAATGGAGATGTGGACACAGCAGGGCTGGAGGCAGCACGTAGCGCTGCGCATCCCCACGGTGCTGTGTGCTCCCAGGTAGGGCTAATTAGTTCTCATTGAGCATCACATTAGCAGAGCGATGCAGACTGGGGACTCAAGCTCGTTTTCTCACATACCCTGGCTTGCTTGGAGCTACACTGTGCCACTTGCAAATGTTTTAAGATTCATTAACCTCCCTCTGCACTCCCCAACTACAGAGACAATATATCAGGACAGGAAACCTGCAGCAGCATTGAGACAGACAGGATGATAATTTCTCACCCGTTCTCCTTTCCTCTGCTCTAACACACTCCAGATAATCACACCCGAAGCTAGATCAGACAGGGACAAAATTAACTGGGGCTAGAACTTGGTCCTCACACATTTCTTGCTTGTATCTACACAAGGCACTGTGACCCTTCCTCATCTGTCACCTTATCCATACGTCAGCTGTACTAGCTAACAGCCCAACATCACCACGCCATGAAAACCTATTCTGCTGCTCAGCTAAAAGGATATTGAGACATTAGCAGTCATGAGAATGCTGTTCTCCACTGCTGGGTGTGCAAACCTGCGTGTGCAAGAGCAGACATAGGTAATTACACACCCAGTGCCCTGGCAGCCAAGGGGCCAACCGTGTCCTGGGTGCATCCAGCACTGCACTGCGAGCCGGGAGAGGGAGGGATCGTCCCGCTCTGCTCTGCACTGGGGTGGCCTCACCTCCAGTACTGGGGGCAGTTTTGGGCAACACAGGATAATCCAAAGCTACTGGAGAGTGTCCAGAGGAGGCCACAAAATTGGTGAAGGGTTTAGAGGGGAAGCCATACAAGGAGAAGCTGAAGTTGCTTAGTTTGTTCAGCCTGGAGAAGAGGAGACTGAGAGGAGATCTCATCATGGTCTAGAACTTCCTCCCAAGGGGAAGAGGAGGGGCAGGCGCTGATCTCTTCTCTCTGGTGACCAATGATAGGACCAGGGGAAATGGCAGGATGATTTTCCATGGGAGGTTGAGTTTGGTCATGAGGAAAAGGTTCTTGAGGCAGAGGGTGGTGGAGCACTGGAACAGGCTCCCCAGGGAGGTGCTCATGGCACCAAGCCTGACAAGATTCCAGAAGCATTTGGTCAAGGCCCTCAAGGACATGGTGTGAATGTTGGGCTTCTCCTGCGCAGGGACAGGAGTTGGACTCCATCATCCTTGTGGGTACCTTCCCACTCACAACATTCTATGATTCTATCTGAGCCCTGTGTATATTCCCATGCAGGTTGGAAATTCAAAGTGTGTTTTCCCCATCTCTTCCTCTTTTTCCAAGACCCAGGAAGTCAGTGCCTTGAATTTAACCCTTTCTGCAGTTGTTTATTTACAAGCCTTTATTCAGTTGTTTATGCTTTAAAGGTGTGGAAAATATTCTTGTGAAAATGAGCCTGGTAAAGAATTCTGCATTTGTCTTTATTTTTTTTCATAAAGGGACTTTTGAAAACTATTTTCCTTTGGTCAAAATATAAACTCCTCAATTTCATGAAGGTTACTGGGAATTATACTGGTCTACTATGCTTTTCTGGACCTGAATTAATAGTGACTAGTTTGACACATATTACTCAGTTTACCTAGGAAGGGTATTACTTTCTTATCTAACTACATTAATTGATTCTACATCACTTAATAGCTCAATAGCTTATCAGGTTACTTCACTCACTAGACAAGCTAAATGTCTGGAGGCAATTAGAGTGTCATTCTCCGTAATAACAAGTTTCTTTGAGAAGTTGCTGATGAGGTTCTTTATTACACAGATTATAAAACGTATCTTCATACTGTTATAAATATAGGTACAGATTGAAATTACTTACCAGGAGTCCCTCTTCCCTAGCAACCAGGCAGATTTTAGGCTCATTTTAGGAATGGTTATTTTCTTCCCTTCCTTCCCTCTCCCCAGTGCTTTCTCCTGCCTTCCTCATGATCTGTGTCCAATTTTCTGTCACTCAGAGGTGATCTACGACCACAGAGAATCTGTCACCACATCCCTTGCAGTTTGCCATTCTCTATGTTCAGTTCATTTTGAGGATGTTACTTCTGGGGCACTAGGGCTCAACATCACAGTTTAATTATGGCTGTTCTTCCCAGTCTTGTCCCAGCGGATCTGAATGACCTGTGCTGTCTTCCACCCTGTCCCTCCCACTGCACCTTTCAGCTTCAGCTTGGTTACCTGGTTCATTTTCTCACCCACGTATCTGAAAAGCCATTAAACATGTTTAATCCTGTGCAGCACAGCACTTTGGATGGAAAGTCCTCTCTGTGCATCTCCATAGACACTCTTGTGTCTATGTGTGAGACACTGGTGCTCAACAGAAACCTGAACACAGTTTGCTTACTACTGTATGCCCTCAAATGCTTCTTTCCATGGATTAAATTAATAGCATTTAAAACTAAGTGGAAGATCATTAAATTCATTTGTTAAGCTGTCTACAGAACTGAGTTTTATGTGGGCAAGAGCCCAAACACAACGCAACTGATGCCCACTTTTGTGCAATCCCCAAACCTCCCTGCACTCCACAAAGCCTACATCAATATTTTCTTATCCCAAAAAGGTATCTGACTTATGGGCAGTGAGGAAAATGAGCAGAGAGGGAAGAGGGGGTGTAAGAGATGGGCTTTGGGCTCTGGTGATCTTAGCGATGTGCAAAAGGGACATTCATCTGCTGGAAGATGGAAAGAATGGTGGAATTAAGGCAGAGGGTGGTTTAAGTATTGCTTGTGATCTTGGTTTAAAGGAGGAGAAAGACTGTCTATCTCCACAGAGGGAAAAGTCTTGACCCCCTCTGGGTTCCTGATAAACGTTCAAGGGAGTGGTGGCTTTTCCATCCTACATGGAGGCTTTGTATGTAAGGAAAACCAGAAGCCCTTGGCCCCTTGAATGGGGCAGAAGAGGAAGGCAATGCCAGATCCCATCCCGAATGCTCAACTCCTCCACTAACATAAGGATCTTTATCTTGATGCACATCACAGCCCCACATCTCCCTTAAAAAACCAGTTCTTCCAGGCTCATAATTTGGCTGAGGAAACCATATTTGGCTTCCAAGCCCCTGATTCTCATCCACATTTTACACAAACAACCTCCTGTCTTAGAGAATAAAGACATAGCACAGAGCATCATTAGATGTTGTAGTGAGCTTGCAGCTCCTTTGCCCGGCAGCTCCTCATGTTTGGGAAGCACCAGAGCTCTGAACCTGCAGAGTGGTGCCTTCAAGACCCAAAAGCATCCTACAAACTGCAAAACCATGTTTCTGTGCAATCACAGAGATCAATCCTACACGAGCGATGGCTGTGCAGCTCAGCCCAGTGCATTTGCTCTCTGTGCCTCCTATCTTTGGCATGTTCAGTAATTTTCTGAGGACAAACAAACAAAACCCTTGTGGTTTGCCTTTAAATAGTATGCAAGACCCACGGCTAGTTGATATTCACCAGCAAGAGATGTCTGCTACCTCAGAACAATTAGTCTAAAATATTTATCAGAAATAAGTGTTGGGGTTTTTTGTCCAAGTTTTTGAAGTTATGAGGCCTCAGATGGGATTAATGGAAATTTTAATTAAGATATGGAAATAAGCTGCTTTCTCCCTGTCTCTCTGAGACTGCGGGGAGTTAACATTATCCTCAACAGCGTGTCTCAACCTGCTGGGGGAACCATTTGCAAGATGACTTTGTTTTTATGTTCACCTTAGCCAGGATGTTTAACCAGGATTTTGATGTGAACCCCAAATCCATGTCTGCAAAGAGCTGCTCTGCCCCTGACTATCACAACCGATCCCCTGATCTCTTGCACTGTAGGGTCACCAAGTCAGAAGCACCAACCTCATCCCACTTCAGGGAAAAGCTTTCCCGAAGGAGGGATAGGGATTTAAATCCTTTTATGTGTTTTCCAACACATATCCTGCACATCTAGCTGGTTAGCTTGGCTCCATTCATCAGGAGAAGATAAACAGAAATGAGAATTGAAGGGGAGTAGCCGAGGAGAGGAGCCCAGTGAGGGTCATGGGGCTGCAGGCAGCCAGGCTGTTGGGAAGAGCATTCCCAGGGAGCAGAGGCTTTGCTTGTGCACTTCTCCAGGCTCATGCTGGTCCAGACAGGACCCTGACAAGGCTGATGGTAAAGCAGAAATGAAGCACTAATAATTTTAGGTCTGATCAGCAGTGCAGAACTCCCCTGCTTTCATTCAGCAATTCTGGTACAAACACCCAACACCAGCAGAGTTTCCCCATCTTGAAACACCACTGTTACCCTGGGGAAAATGTTTATTTTATGGATGCTCACTCTCTTCACACCACAGTTTTCCTAATGATGTGAACAGAACTTTTTTTTGAAAGTAAAGGATTTTTCTTCCAGTCTTGGAACAACTTTTGCCTCTAATTCTTGAAGACTGCATTGGAAATCAGGTACTTGAGTGTGCTGCAGAGCTGGGTTTTTGCACAGAAACAGAAATTGTGACTTATATGGAGAGAATGTCTCAAAATATCAAGGAAAGTCATCTGCAGGAATTGCCTGAAAGCTTTTCTGCTTTCTCTTCCTCCTTTCTGCCTTTAGTCTGTATAGATAAATATCACTTTTCCCAATCTAAAGATGAGGGAAAATGAAGCACATAGGCATCTATATTTTTTAAAGAGAATTGCATTTTCAGATGCTTGACTTCAGAAAACGATGGCCTGGCTTCCGGATGCACTAAACATCTGTATTTCTAGCTGAGCTCAACAAGATAAGCTTTAAGAGAAGGACATTTTAATTGTTTCCAAAGGTAATGAAAAGTATCTGATAAAAGTGTTTCAAATTATTCATACTATTTTGCACCCTGTGGGATCACACTTCAATTCCTACTGATACATATAAGAAAAAAAGTTCTTTTATTTATGGGAAAAAAAAAAATCTCATTCCCAAACCTGTTAAACCAATGGAAGCACTTCTGAATGTGCTGTGAGCAACTTATTTCATGTGAGGATCACAAAATAACTTATGAACATTAATTAATCAAGTACTGAGACCTAAACATGAGCTATCTAGGCATTTCTGTACCGAACCCATCTTGCTGACAAGGGGGAACTACAAGGCATGAAATGACTTGTCCAGGGTCACAGATAAGTGCATAGCAATGCTAAAACTAAAATTCAGGAATTCTTTGTCTCTTTCTTCAAACCCAGAGTCTGTCCTCTAGCATTAGGAACAAAGGAAAAAAAAGTAAAAGGAATAAATGTATTAAGGATGCCCAGATGTTCTTGACACGGAGGGCATAGGTCAAATCTGAGATCCTATTTCAAAATCTAGAGAAAATTACCTTTCTAATGACATGTGGCGTGACCTTCAACTCCTAATAGTCTAGGAGCAGTCCATTTCTGAACATTTGGATCATGCATTTTACATTCAGGATCTCTAAATCATGTCTCATCATTTACCTACTTCTCTCCGATAATGAACACTATTTTTCTGCTGTATCTCTCTTTTTATGTGGGCTGCATGCTACACACTTTGCAAAAGCACGTGAAAAATCTCAAAGCAACAAACCAGACATTTAATGCAAGACTCGGGTACAGTTGCTGATTACTGCTTGCATGTTTTGTAGCAAATGGGCAGACAGAGAGAGGAAGGCTGGAAGGCATTAAGCAGAGATGATTTTGAGGGGATCTCAACCAAATTAAACTTTTTTTTTTTTTTTTCTTTTTCAAGTAAATCCCAGCAGGGGATAACAAAAATTAGGGTTGGATTTACTAAAAATGAACTGCTCTGGTGATTAAAAAATGGTTGGCTGCAAAATCCCAAACTGCATTTGGTTGTGAAACAGCACCAAGCCAAGATAGCGTGGCTTTAATAAATTGTGTTGTTAATTACAAATATTTTATAGTATCTCCACTTGTGCAATAAGGATGGAACTGTTTAACAACAGTTATTTTAGTGCATATACACATAGCGTATTTTAATCTTTTTTCTTTCTTTCTCTTTTTTTCTTTTCCTTGACAATTGGTTCTTCCAAATAGGAAAAAAATTATAATCGTTATCTAAGCTCTTGACTTCCCTTGACTTAATTGCAATCTAAACCTGCTTCTAATCTGTATAGATCACAGTTGCACGATTTGGAGTTTAATTTGAACCCCTGGTGAATACATGCACAGAGGCTGGAGGGTTTGTGTGCTTAGTGTTTTGAACATTTTTTTTCCCTAAAAAGCTAGCAGAAAAAGGTCTCTCCATCTTTTCCCTATTAACACACGCAGCATCTGCTCGCCTACCAGTATTGCAGCTTTCTAAAAGATCAGGATTTTTTCCACAACTCCATATTTCATCATATAAATAATATTAAGAGCCTTTGAGAAAGACAATTATAATTTGATGAGAGTGGAGAAGACTGGAGTGGTTCTTGTGTGCATTGGTTCTTCCATCCATTGTGTCATGCCCCTGAGCTAGGGAGAAGATCCCTTTGTGTTTCATGTCTGATATTATAAAGCTGTCTAAGAAATCTGGATGCTTAATTCTTATTAGAAGACTAATAAGAGGTTTTTCTTATGCATCTTCACCTCACATGTGCCTCAGGAGGATTCCTCCAGCCATTTAGAAATTCTGGAAAGGGGATCTCAGTCTCTGCATTCACGTGGCTCAGCTGGGAAGAACAGGCAAAGCAGGGGAAGCAAAAACATACCTAAAATTTGAACCAACCCATTTTTGAAGCTGAAGAGAGAGAAGTTACTTATTTTTCTATCTTTTTGATTGTTATTTTTAAAGGATCTGTCCATCCTATATCAAGCTGAAAACGTGAAGCACTGAAATATCTCCATCTTTAGTGGTTATTCCTAAATAAGAGGAGAATGACTGTGTTTGTCCCTGTAGGAATGGCATCACCTGCACAACCAAGGAATAAACTCCAAACACCTTCTCCTGCCATGAAGGAAAACACTCTGTCTCTTGCCCTGCTCACTTACTAACAAAAGCAAAGCCACGCACACTGATAAAAAAATATTTGCTATGCTTGTAGCTAAGATTTAGGTTGATTACTGCTGAAATAAGACTTCCACAGTTTTAATTAGCTGCAGGGTGGGGGCCTAGCTCATTACTCTGCCAACGTAATGATATTTCCGCTTCCATTCCCACAATCAACTTCTTCTCTTCATGAAAGAGAAGAATATTGAAGATGGGCTGTGAGCTAGCCAAGCCACACCCACCATTGCTGGACCAGTTTGGACCTTGATGTGGGACTGTGGCTGGATTCCATCTGGTCTGGCAGAGGCGCCTGCCGAGTTGAGCCAGGTTTAGGGGTGAGCTCAGCACCAGGTTCAGAGGCAGAGACTGACCTGATTTGGATTTACACCTCTGTTCTCCTCACCTGGATTTCGTGAGCCTGTGGTGCCCACTTCAACACTCCCAATATCTTGCCTGAGCTGAACTCTTCTTCTGAGAATAGATCCCCAACCCCTCGTGCACAGTATTTTTATCTGCAGTATAGTCAAGGTCATAATGAGCTCAGAATTATCTTCACCTGAAATGATGCATTGTCCAAGCTTTCCCCAAGCATCCTCTGACATGCCTGGAAGTCCCAGTGCCTGATGATTAACAACGAGTCCAAATGGGAACTAAGAGACAAGCAATGAAAAATGTCCCCGCAAGACAGGGAGGCTGAATGTGAAGAAACGAATCCCTTTAAGGTGCCCTGAGAGTTACTTTGAGGACCGTGATAGCTCCATTAGTTGTAGCTAAAGTGCCACTTCACATTTCATGCTACAGCGAAGTTTTAGTTTGACCAGCAGTGATTTGCACAACTTGTGGAAGTTTCTTTCTCAGTGCTGGCACATTAAAGAAAAAGGCTATAGGGCGCTGCGGGCGAGATCCAATATTTTCTTGTCATGTACCATTGCCTATTGACTGTGAAAAAGCAAATAACACAGTCTGAGCAGTGCAAGCTTTTGGATACCTGAATCTTGTCTTACTGCTTAAAAAGAGACCCTTTGGTAAGTGGTTTTTTTTTGGGGGGGTTTCCCTTGTTCCTGACCCCAGAAAATGTGTCAGACTCTCCCGGTTAAGAAAAAGGGCGCCTGTCTTTTAACTCAATTAGCGAACGCTGCCAGCTCTGACAGTCCCCAGCTCAGTCCCCAGGCTGTCAGCTGCTGGTCCAATTTTAGTTTTGTGTACTGTCTAGATAGCAAATTTATTGATGAAATATGGTCGTAGGTGGAAGAAAAACTTGGAGGATCAGACACAGCTTCTTGAACCTATACTTACAAAGACTAATGTATATCTTGATGAATTGGCAAACGCATCTTTCTATCCCTGAAGTTTTGTGTATGTGAAAAAAAAACAACCCCAAAACCTGCAAAAAAAATGCTGATACTTTGAATGTCGCCTTAGCTTGTTTTGTTTTGTTTTTTAGTCCTGCTGCAGTCAGTGAAAAAAAAAATGAAATTATGAAAAAAACCCAACATATAAATAATTGTTACTATGACAGTGCTGAGGAGACCCAGCCCCAGAGCAGCTCTCTGTTCCATAAACATTTTTCTCAGCTTAAAAAGCCAAAAACTACTTAAGGAAGAGTTTTGCCCTGAACATTATTTGACACTGACAGATGCAATTCCTACCCTGCTGCACACACAGTTGATGTTATGTCAAGAGATTGGAGGTGAGAGGGAAGAGCAACAGAAGGGATCTGCAGGTTGGCAGCTGGGCAGAAAGGTGACACCATCCATAGAAATCCTTGACTAAGTTTTGTGTTTCTCATTTAAATTAATGCCTAACATATCATGCATTGTAGCAAGTTAGTTTCTATGAACCATGTTTCCTGTAGACAGAGGTCTCTGAAAGCTCAGAGTCAGTTCAGAAGAGATGCTAGTGGACAGATTTAGCAGAAGTTAGTCCCCAAAGATCTGGATTTTATAAGATCTCAGCCCATGAAGAATCTGAAACCAATGGGATCTGTGGGAGAACATAATCTCAGATAATCAGGACCAAAATAATTGTAATGGGAAAGATTGTACCCTCCTAGATCATCATATGGAGATCTTTGCATGTATGAGGATTGCCCTTGGCAAAGGGAGTGGAAACCGAAGCGGTCCAGGAAAGGAGAGATGTGGCTCCATGGTACCCTGCCCAAGGGCTGGAGAGGAAAGAAACTCCTACAGTTCTGCAGAAATTCCCCAAAAATAACAATTTATGTTCTCCTGAAGGACTCTGAGTGTTGTCTGGGAGGAAGATACATCAGAAACAGAGGAGACGATGCAAAATCCTCAAAGTCAATGCACGTGGCTTTCCTTCCCAGAGCAGTGACTGAACCCAACAAATCACAACTCATTTACACAGGGAGAGGGGACCAGGCGGGATTGCTGGTGATGGAGCCAGGGACAGGGGAAAACAGGTAGAAACCCCTCAGAAGTGTGAAAAAAATTGTCCTTGATGTGTGGAAAGAGAAGGAGAGGTCAGACAGGTAATGTTGCTGGCTTCTGTTTTGTGGCTTATGTCTTCTCATGTTCTAACTGACTGTGTTTGACATGAACACGCCCTCATTATTTTAATTGATAAGTTGTATATAGTATGTTGTTAATGCCTAATGCATTATTTGGTAGAAGCAAAAGGTTCTGAGCCCATAATGGGGGGAAAAAACCCAATAAATTACAATAAAAGTGAAAGAAAAACATTTCTCTGGCAACCAGCAATGCAGCACCAGCAGGAGAAACAGCCGCAGTAAGGGGGGAGAAAAGACAGGGAAAAAAATAAACAAGATGTCTCATTTTTTTTTTTTAAGATAATTTAAAGCAAGACACATGTTTTTGCAGGAAAGGAGTAGTGAGTGAAAAAAGGACAGTTACATGGAATAATTTCCCTTGAAAAGCTTGGATAAATGGGAAGGAATATATCCTAAATAATAGCTGGGCTTTTCCTTGCACCAAAGACAAGTGAGAGGAGGAAAGAGAAAACACCACAAAATTAATGCACAATGCACCAAACTACCTTCCTGCATGGCTGCTTCCTCAAAAACCTCTACCAAGCTGACTCCAAAGTCCAGATTTCCTTGTGGAGGGGAAAAAAAAGACATTTCAGCTGGCTCTTCTTACTCCTGTTAGGACTGGGGAGGAGGACAAACACACTGGATGGTACTGGTGGTTCTGCTTGAAGCAGAGCCCCACCATGGTACCTGGACATGGGAAGCCCCATGGTCTTCATTTCGGTGCAAAGCCCCTCTGCAATTTCCACAACAACATTTTAGGGCCAGGTCACAGCTCAGTCCTGCCTGTGCTCTCTCTGCACCTCAAACAGGGGCTGCATTTTCAGTGGAGGGCTTTTATGGGTCTATTAAAAACCTCTGTGTTGGGATCTTATGTCAGAGAAAACAAAATGATGAGGTCACAACCTGCTCCAGGTCAGGAGACTGGCTGGGGTGGGAAATGAGGCAGGATCTCATTGTACCAGGTGAGGTTTAGATTGGATCTGAGGAAAAACTTCTTCACTAAAAGGGCAGTCAAGCATTGGAACAGGCTGCCCAAAGAGGTGGTGGAGTCACCTTCCCTGGTGGTATCTAAAAGACGGGTAGATGAGGTGCTCAGGGACATGGTTTAGAGGTGGAATTGGTAGTGTTGGGTTTACGGTTGGACTCAATGATTTTAAAGGTCTTTTCCAACCACTGTGATTCTGTAATTCTGTGACCTGTCCCTCAGGCTCCAGACACATCCTTGTGCTGACACTTCCCAGCCACTGGCTCTCTGCAGATTCTTCAGCCTATTCCTCCTGCCCAGCTTCACAGCTGCACAAGTAATGTGGAGAAAATGCAAGATTTGCAATAATGCAAATATTTAACACTTGGGTATGGAGTCCCTGACTCCATTTTACAGTTGGCTCTTCAGGCTTTTGCTTTCTGATTTTTACAACTGTTTACAAACATAGAGAAGCCCAAAGCTTCCTGAGAAGTCACGGTGCTCACAGACACGGTTACATTGGCCCCGTCCATCTTGTGTGTTAATGCTCAAGAGGCCAACGCTTTAAGTTTGAACTAATTAGCAATTCATTGCTAAAGAACTCTGAGAAACTGGTGCTTGGAAGTGAGGCTTTGGAAATAAACTCTGGGCTTGAGAAGTTGTAAGAAAACCACCTAATTATCGGCTGCTGAGTTATTTTCTTGTTTAGGAGTCCTTTAAGAGCGAGTCTGATCTATTCCTTTTGCAGGTTTCTTCCTCCTTATCAATACTGAGAATTCATGTGAAGCAAAACACTGGATGCAACAGCTGATCTTCTCACTTGCCTGAGAATCACTTACAATGCACCCAATATTTTTAAGTTTAAAAAGGTTTTTAGAAGAAACGAGATGGAAACAGCCTGGTTTATCTGCATGAGAAGTATATATTCTTGGCTAAAAACTCCTGACAGCAGCTAACAGCAAAAGGAATGGGTTAAAGAAAAAACAAAACCAAAACCCAACTGTTAAAATGAGTTTAAATAACAATGAAATTAAATAGATATTCTCCAAATAAGGATTTAAAGGCAGATTTCAGCCTGGGAAGCTCTGAAATAGCTGAAGGGAGAGGCATGGCTGCAGAAAACCTCCTGCTCTTGCAGTGAGACCTCGCAAGGCTGTTTGTTCCCATGAGAGATTCCCCATGACTTCTTGTTGCACACAAGCCTGCATGCCCTTTCTCTGTGGAGGGTTTCATTCTCCCCCTCATTTACAAGACGAGGGCTTGTACAGGAAGAAAGAGATGCACTAATAATGTCTTTAGTGACTATTTTCACTATTTTAATATATGGAGTCAAAGCAATTACCCAGCAGAATATGTTCTCTCAGCCGCCAGAAAGGACATTTTTGAGTACTTGACAGCTGACCAGAGGAATTGCATCGTATTATTCACCCAGTAAAGACCAGAGTCAGTGGGAAACACGGAACATACAGCCATTATTTCAGTTTGTAAATTAATCACACTGGATGTGAACTCCTTTGTTCACTACCTGTGCTGCACAGACAGCCTCACTGATATTTTACAATCCAAATAAGGAATTATTAATGCTAATTTGACCAAAAACAAAAGAAGCAGGAGCCCCCAGTATGGCCCTTTGCTGGGCTAGGTGATCTCCAAATACAGACCAGAATGATGGTCCCCAGCAGACTAAAGTGAGAGGGAATACTGTCTCCTCTAAACTTCTGTGGATTAAGCATTTCCATGTATACGTGTCCATCCCTATTTCTCTCTGTGTGTGTCTCACTGCCAGGACCCTTTCTCCCACCGACCCCTGGTTGCCTGTTACCAGCCTGCAGAGATATGTGGGCTCAGTCTTGAGTAAAATAAGAAAAATGGAAAGCAACAGGAGCAAAGCAACGGACATGACCAGGGACTTCTCTGCAAGTTCACTTGGGAAAAAAAGCTGCAGACAGAGAAAAAAGAGAGGAAAGGGAGGAAAGCTGAGGCCCAAGGAGAGCCTCCTTGGCATGGATAACTGGCTTGATGCTGTTGTGGTTCAGGGAAATGCCCAGCTCCTCTGCAGATTTCAGAGGAGGTTTTCTCCTCCTCTTCCAAAATCCTGTAACCTGACAGGTGCTTTTGCAGAGCAATCATTCTAGTGACTTTCAGTCTGCACACTAAATAAGGTAAAATTCACCCTGTCTAGACTCAAACACTGACATATTTCAATCTCAGTGCTGATTCACTCCTTGGGGATATACCATTGTCTCTCCATCCCAACATCCTGCCCACCCAAGGTCAATAGACAGGTACAACCAGATGTCTCTCTGTCCACCAGCCCTCCTCCTCCTCCTCCTGCAGCATCCAGGAAAGAGAAAAGCATCCGACTGCCAGGTAATATCTATGTATCACAAAGGGAATTGCCACCATCATTATTCTGCTGCAAATCATTCAACAGCAATCACCCCAAAACTGTGACTTTTCAAGGAGAATTGAGGTATTTTTCAGCCTACTTGCTCTGACAGAGTACTGCAGCCTGGGAAGAGTCCTAGATTGAGGTTAGACCCTAAGGACCTGATTTCCAATATTCCTGCCCGTCGGCCCCATTCAGAAACAGAAACTTGTGCCTAACTTCTCGTCTCCCTGAAGTCATAAGCACAGGAGTCAGAATTAAGCAGGGAAGCATCTATCTGGCAGTGCTGTGTTACCCATCACCTTAGGCTTCAGTGTTAACAAGGCAATAGAGATGCTACGAGGCACCGCTGTGTCAAAGGTGAAAAATGCACTTTATCTTCCTCATCAGGCTATTGAGAGAATTCCAAAGAAATGTGTGCATGTCTATATTTAACTCTTGTTCCTTTTTAAAAAGAAATAAAAAATAAATTATTCAGCTCATACAGGCAATGAATATAGGCCACAGAATCCAACACACAGCAGCAAAAGTACTCCATTATTAAGTCTGTAATTGCCAAGAATTAATTTGCTAATTGCATGCAACTAATCTGCGTCCTTTTTGTTTTATATCAATTAACAGAGTAATTAAAAAAAGCAATCTTCTTGATAGTTCCTCACTGGCAGACTTAGCCCAGCAGAGCTAATGAAAGAGGGCCACCCTTTAACTAACCTCATTAGTACCTCTTCTTTTGTTAAACATCCTACAAAAAATAGTTAATTTTGCTGCATGAAAGTCCTTGATGTTAGACTGCTAATGACGGGGCCACACAGCTCTGATTCCCTGTTTGTTTGGAGAGTGGCTCTGCTCATTGCAAAGCAAGTGCTTGTTCCTTGCCTTGCTGCCCTTTCAGGGATGGAGAGTCAGGTAGAGAGCTGGAGCCATGTACTGGTTAGAGGTTTATAGAGATGAGCAGTTACCAACCCTTTAAAGTTCCCTCTGGGTCAACAATTAAGTTTGTTTCATGCAAAAAAAAAAAAGCAAATTAGAGGAGACCTGCCTGCAAGAAGAGAGGGGCTGAGACACAGCTATTGCTAAATTATGGTCTTAGTCTAGTGAAGAGACACTGCTCTGACAGCAGAGCTGGATTAAAACAGCAAGATGAGTTCCCAGCTCCTGCAGAGATGATGCACTGCAGGTTGTACACACGGTATAAGTGATCTGAGCAGGGAACAGCCAAATGTCGCTGCTCTGGATGCTTGCATAGGCTTCAAAGTGCTCTCACCTGGTTGAACATCATGGGAACCTTTGTATGAAGCATCTGAAAGTTCAGCCAGGCACTGACACAGCTTTCCTCAGAGTCTGTGTGCTTGGTACTGCCCTCATTCAGCAGGATAAAGGGCCATAAATATATATATATATTTTTTCTACTATTGTAAGAGACATTCTATTGTCCAAAGGAGAACTTGTGGGGACAATTGCAGCATCACTCGAGTAGCAGACATGTGTTTATTCCCAGGGATGTGGGCTCTTTCATTTTCTTTGCTTTGCTTTTAGGGTCTGCTGCGTTAGGAGACCCCTGTGCCAGTGTACATGACGTGGACATCTCATTCCTGCAGCATGAAGTGCCGCAGTGGTACACATGGAGCTGGGCCACATGGTGACTTCTTGGCTGTGGTTTGGCACTCACCTCCCTGTCAGGCTCATTTAAAGGTGTTTGCAGCTCATGCCCTGCTTCTTCTGAGCTCCTGGAGCTGGAAACCGTCCTTGCTGTAATGAGACCTTCCACCAGGAGGCAAGTTGGGCTTTAGACTGGCACAGCGAAGAGCGGAAACGGCTCTGGCAAAGAGCTGTCTTTCACCATGGAGAGGTCCCAGGTGATGCTTGGGTGCCAGTGACACTCTGAGCACATCAGATGAGATAATTTTTTCCCTGGGTTAGATTTCTAGATTTGCTCAGTAGATTCACTGAAAAACCATCAGAGTAGCAGGTGGCAGCGTTAGCAGTGTTTTCGTGTTCCAGGGGCTGAGCTTTGTCAGCAGAGACCAAAATGGATCCATGTTACTCTGAAATGACAAGCTGAAACCCAGGTTTGAAAACCTCCTCCCAAGCTTGCTGGGAGCCCAAATCCTGGACAGAGAGAAAACATGTTGTGTTTCTCTTTAGGAGCTTTTCAGAAACCATCTCTCCCTTCAGACAATTTCTCCTGGGTTGGGTGGATGTTCCCCATCACATTTAAGGGACACGTGCCTGTGAGATGCTGGATCCAATCTTGGAGATCCTTAGACCTGAACTAGAGCTCATTTCACCATTTTCTATCTGTTATGTGTGTCTTCAAGAAGTACTCTCACAAGTAGCCTGAAACCTTTTTGCCATTCTCAAGTGAAAGAAGGGATAACATAAAAAATAACCCACAACTGCTGTTGCTATTGGTGCCTTTGAAGCAAGAGCTTCTTTGCACAGGTGAGAGCCAAGAGCTGGGCATCGAGCTGTCCTGCATAGTGCACCATGGCCTAGGACATTACCCTAAAATTATGTATTTATTTGACTTTATTTTGACCGAAACTCTCACCCACATACTAATTACAGTTAAGGATTGAGCTGATTTGTTCCCTGTGTCTCTGAAATAGTGAAAATTGGTTGCTACTGTTTGAAAACACAAAGATTTTTCTTCCCTCCATGCAGGGATGTCTCAGGACCTGGATGATGGTGATGTCTGTAACTGTCTGCCTTGGCTTCCCCATGCAGGGAACAAATGTGAAGTGAAGCAGGGAAGTGAGATGTTACCACCAAGGGGGAGAAAAAAGAAGAGAGGAAAAAAAGAAAGAAGCCAGATTTATGCTTCAGCCATTTCCTTCCATAATCAGCTTATGTTGTAGAGTTAAATGAAGCGATGGGGAACTCACGCAGGCGGATGGGGCTTGTCAGCTGAGAACCTGTAAATCTCCTGCTGGTGTGAGAAGCGCGTGCAAGGGTGGGTGTGCAAGGGCGGGTGGTCGTGCACACGTGTGGTGGAGCAAGGGCAGGTGGGGCTGGCGGGGGCCCAGTGCCCACACTCGGTGGGGACCCCTCCTGCCAGGCCGGGTGTGAAGGAGCAGCTGAGACGAATTGCAATACCTCCCACTCCTCTGCCCATTTGTTTCTTATGAATGCATAACGAATGCTAATGAATTCCTCACTTGGGGCATATGGTTAAGACATATAGAGCCTAACCTTGCTACAGAGAAGAAAGACCTTGATGTTACAAGCTGGGGGAGGGCTGGGAGGAACCCAGCGATTTGTGAGCTGAGCTTGGGTCAGGAGGATTCATCCTGCTTCAGCCCAAGGTCTTGTTCACACGCAAAGGCTATGGGGATCTGGAGGGGGAAAGAGAAATGATTTACTTCCCTACTAAAGGAAAGGCAAACATATGTCCACGGATCTGTTTTAGAGGCTGAAAGTTGCCATGAAGTTAAAGAAAAAGGATTTCTCCTTTCTCTGGAGAAATAGGGCGTATCTGAAGGAAAATGTTTCATAGCAGTGCAGAGGGGAAATAGATACCCAAAGATTCCAAAGCAATGTTGGGAAGGACCAAAACCACCCTCAGTTTATGCTGGTTTAAGTCAATTCAGCCCTTAGGCTTCTCAACCAAAAGCAGTGACTGGAGGTGCCACTTAGCATCTGAAGTGAGGGATGGGTTTGTGCCATAAACACCTCTCCTCCAGAAACCCAGCAGAGCCCCAGCTCCCTGGAGAGATGCTGCTCCCAGATCTGGCACTTGGTCTTGCTCTGGAGATGAGATAATATCTGAGGGCTGATGGGGAGAGCAGTGCAGAGCAGGAGAGGCTGCAATAGCACCACAAATACCAGCTTTGGAAATGGAGAGGACAAGAGGGTTTCAAGCACTGAGGGATTAACAGGACATGCAGCAGTGGGGTCTAAATGGCCAGTGCAACAGCAGGAGAGGCTCAAGATTGAAAGGCAGATGCCTCAAACGTAAGGATGATGATGGAGGAGACCCAAACAGCCACCAAGTGGCATGACCAGCTCCAAGGACCTTCCCCTCCTCAACCCCCATCCCTACTTATCCCACAGTCCCCTGTGCTCCTTCAGTTGCATTCAGCCTTCTGAACATGGAGGTTTAGGGCTATTTTAGACTCCATAGCATAACCAAGTCAGCCTCAAGGGACTGGCAGATGTGACACAGGAGCCACAAGTAACCTCCACCCATCAGTACTACAGTTGGTGACACATCAGGGCATCTCCAATGGCAAAAGATAGGCAACAAAATCCCACCCAGTGTGTCACAGGCTGGTTTAGTGGCATTATGGAAAATCACTACAGGCCTGATGGTGTCAACACAAGCTGGGACCCTACAACAGAGTTCATAGTTCTGCTTTGAGCTGATGGATGAACAAGAGGTTTGTGAGGAGATTGCTGCTCTCCTTCCTGGAGATCTCAGGTGCTAGAGCCTCACGAGTTAGTACTGCAAACCATGGACTGTGTTCCAGCCTTTCACAAAACAATATATATGGAAACTACTGAGAGACTTCTTTTTGAACTGGAAGAGCTAAAAACTTGATTCTCCAGAGAACTTTGGGTCTAGTCATGAAGTGCTGCCAGTACTCCAGAGAAACGAACACTTACAGACCAAGATTTAAACAAGCTAGCTTAGATACCTGTAAAACCACAGACCTCTTTACTGGGCTATAAGCCAAACTACTCCTGGCTGAGTTTTGGGTCTGCATACAGCTCTTATCACTCTGCTTTCAGTCCCAAGCCAGGTAGCACTAACTAGCTCAAATATTCCTCCATGGGTTGCTGTCATATCTGTGAGGTATCAACAAACATGCACCCTGATGGCTTGTCCTCAAAAGGGTTAGAAAACATCAAGAAAATACTCAAGGATTTTTAATGTATGTAAAAAAAAATTCTGAAGAAAGTTTCACCCACACCAAAAATTCTTTCAATATCAAATACTGTCATAAGACCCTTCTAGAAACTTGCAGCAGGCAGATTTCTGAGTAAGACGACCTCTGTTGAGCAGCTGGGAGCTAAGCTGAGACATGAGCTGGATGCTCCACCATCAGCATTAGGGCTTTGACCACTGCTGGTGAAGGTTTGTCTTTCTCTTTGCTATTTTCCAGCTGACTTTATCCACCTCCTCTCCCCTAAACTGTAGCAGGAGCAATTAGATGGACATTTCTGTAGCACTTTGAGGCATTGCTGTCCATCTCATGCCTTATAACAGAAGCTGGATTGGTCAAAACAAAATAGAAAAGCAGCATTTGCCATAGCTTGCAACTGCTAATTTATCAATGCATTTCTGAGAACAAAGCAGCCCAGGTACCTCACTGAGCAAGCGGTGAAAAACAGCAGAGAGCAAGCTGGAAAAATTTCAAAGTCCTTCTAAAAATTAAAATCTGAAAGCCAGCCAAGTCCCAGCAGCTGAGTGGAGGTGCGAGGCATTTAGTCTCCGGGGTGGGCAAAAGCACCCGACTGCCGTATGCAGTGTGCATCAACACCTCTTGACACTTATGAATATGGGGCTGGTGCTGATGCCCACTTGGATGAAAGAACAGAATGAGATTGCCAGCGTCGAAGTGGGTGGAAGGGAGGGATGATCTGTAGCAAGATGTTGAGTTTTCTTTAACCCTCTCTCACACAAAGAGCAGCCCATGCAGCCCGTTCATCTGGGGGCTTTGAGCCGTGGAGATTTAAACAGCAAATGTTTAGGTGCAGGTTAAGTGAAGGATGGATCTGGGCAAAGCCCACTGGAGGGAATGTGTACACGGACACTGAATATTCAGTGCTGGGGGAAAAAGAGTCTGTGGGATTTCTTACAGCACTGACTTGATTTCTGGAAAAGTTTGAGTTTACTGGGAGCTGTGGTTGTTGAGCAACTCTGGAAACTCAAGCCCTTTGCATCACCTGCAGTACGTCACACACATCTCAGCAGCAACCCTCAACTCCTGAAAAGCAGGGGATCACACTGCTGTTAATTTTCCAGACCTTGACAACTTCTTTCTGCAAGCCCAGAGAATATACTGTGGTCACTTGAAATAGCTCTTTGCAATAAAAGATCATAGTAGGAACAAGAAGGCTCCAATGAAAGCTGGTGACCGGTTTCAGTGGATACTGATGCAATGAATACTCAATGGTGTGTGTTTTAAGTCCTTACATCCTAAATACAAATTCATGCAGGTGGGGGCAGCTGGTGTGAGAGCTCATCAACAGACAAAGAATCTCTTTAATTCAAAGTGCCACTCTCTTTCACTTTCAGAATTTGCAGTCGTGGGTTTTGGCTTTTGCCAAATCCTAAACAAAACAACAAAGTAATCCCAACCTGCTCTGCTCTCCCTCCTGCCCCTCCTTCTGCTTCCCTTGCAAGAGGCCCCAACCTCGAAGCCCCAGGGGCTGGAGCAGCAGCATCCCACTATAAAGCCTTCCCCGCTCCCTCTGAGCCGACCAGGGAGCTCGCCCAGGAATACTCCTCTCACTACCACATTTGCATGACAGACGGCTCCTTTGCATTATCCATCTCTTCCCACAGAAGCTCCCTCCATCCCTCAGGCATCCCGTGGGGATATCTGCTGTCGCAGGCTGCTTTCCACCCCCTCACTGCCCACCCTTGCCCTCGCTCCTACGTGCTTCCAGCAAAGCATCGCTCCCATGGGGTGTTGGACTTGATGATCTCCAGAGGTGCCTCCCAACCTCGACCATTCTGTGATTCTGTGATAAGTTGGCCCCATGTAAACTTCTACTCCTGCTAGCTCCTTCCATAATTTGTTTAAAATTTCAGGCCTTTCAGATTAAAAGAGTGACACAATCCTTTGATGGCCACCCTGGACACTCACCAGCTCAGCTCCAAGACTCTCCAGCCCAACCCAGCAAGGGGTTTTGGTGGACAGGAGGAAGAAAGGAGCATCTCTCCAGGAGAGACACAGTCCTTACCCCAGCTGCAACATGCACCGTGCCTGATATGTTATAATGACATGAAAATGAATAGAATAAACTGACTGAGTGGCATTGTTATTAACCTTTGTTACCTCAATAAATCATACCAAAGAGCAGCAATTACTCCCGTTTGTGACAAATATTGGTTACGCGGCGGATTCCCCCCTTGCTCTCAGTCCTGTGCCCTCTCCCTCAACTCTCTTTCACAACCAGAACCAGGAAGGTGTGGTACATATCATGGTATTGAAAGGAATAGGAATAATTTAATACCAGTTCATAAACATTACAGATAACATAAGGCTTCCATGGCATTCATCTACTTCACTCTTAAACCATCTACTTCATTCTTAAACCATCTACTGCACTCTTAAACCATCTACTTCTCTCTTAAACAAAGCACCAGGCTTTCCAGGGACTCTCCATCCAGGGTGGATCCCAGTCCTGGCTCCTAAAACCAAATGCACAGCAGCGCTCATTCATCCGTGCCCACACAGATACAGATATGTGCATTTCTTTTGCATCAAGCTTTGGATCTCAGGAATTACTGAATGAAAAGGCTGGAAAACAAAATTTACCCTCCTCCAAACTCTGGTCCAAGGTATGAGCCAAGCTTTTGGCCCCAAATCAAGACCAGCAATTGGGCTTTCTGTGCAGCACCAGCTTGGCTTGGGTTTTTGACATGCACTCGTGTCAACACCGATATGAGTTTAGGATTTTGATGCTGCTCCCAAGCCAGCTAATTTCTGAGGTCAGTGCCATGCTTTCAGATCGATAAGTTCAGAATTTAGTCAGCACAGCCTCACAGCAGAGTGCTATCCTTGCATATTTAAAGCTATCTGGGAAGAGGACCTTTCAACAAAGGTATTCAATGAGACTTAAAAATCAATCCTCGTTTGAAGAAACTGGCAAAGTATTGTAGCAACTATTGTTAAAATGTCTGGATTGATAATAAATCAGAGTGGACAAATACTTTTCACAGTTTTTACTTTGTGGATGTGTTTTCACAGAGGACCTGGTTGTGGACATGAGAGTTGAAGACACATTACTTTAAAGAAAGATTCAGAATTACAATTCAATAAATTTTGAAGGACTTTTTGTAAACCCGTAAGAGCTCATGCGTTGCATTTGTTTGTACTATTTTTTAAATTATTTTTTCCAGAAATCCACAGAAGTCACTCCATTGAAATACACATTTCATGAAATACTAGTCTCTGATACCAGCACCCTCCAGTACAGGACCAGTATCCCATGGCTATAGGTGCTAGATGAACACAGAAGAGATAAGAGTGGCCTAAAAGCAAGGGTGACCCTTACTTCTCTGTCTGGAAGACACCAAGAGGACAATAGATACAATTGTGTGAATACCCTGAATAAATTTCCTGGCAATGGCTTATTTCCTCTGTTATCATTTCAGCAGCGTAACAGCATGTGGTTTTCACACAGGGAACTACAACTGGTAGGACCAACAGGAAAAATTCAGCTCTTTCTGAAGTGACTCCTTGTCTCAGTAGCTTTGCTATTGCCAAATCTGCAATGAGACCCAACCTTTGTTTTAGGTCAGCTCGAATCTAATTCAGGGAGGAATCTTTGTTGTATGGATGTCTTTGTGACTTATGTGCTCGAAGCTGATTTTACTCCCTCAATCTTATTAAGGACTTATTATAGAGTGAAGACTGCTGCCGAGTCCATGAGGGTATGGGAGAGGTGCCCTTTATTGATAGCAAGGGGTACGTGTGTGAGATAGGAAGAGAGGAAGGGAAGCAAACCAGACATAAATCATCCCGAGTACCAGCCAGCAGAGCTTAAAACCCATGGAAAAGTAAGATTATTTTCTTCCTCTTTTCCAAAGAGCAGAGGATCTGACACAAACTCTGACAGTGAGTAGCAACTTCAGCAGGCATCAGGCGCACAAGAAACCATACAGGACCTCTTCCTGACTAATCCCAGCAACCTACTTTCTACACTTTCATTATCCTAAAATAATCCTTCCTCTCCTGCCTCCCCATCCTGCTTCTGAAGAAAGGAGGTGGGACTTTGTCATTTTGATCAGTGTGAGAAGAGTGGGGCTGATGTGGGGATGAGATGACTGGAGCCCACATTTCCTTCCCTTTTTTTTCCTCTGGAGGATGTGACAATTTGCAATGGCAGGACGGGGCGGTGGCCTAAGCAAAGTTGTAAAAAAACCCATCAAAACAACAAAACCAAAAAAAAAAACCCCAAATCCCACCCAGTCCCACATCACAATGACTCTTCTCAGATGATAAACATAATAATAAAACCCTTTCTAGTAGCCAATATGATGCTAATGCTTCTTAGCTCTGTCAAAAGTGAAAACAGCTCCTTGCTGTCAATTACTGGAGGGACAGCTGGAGTCTCTCCTCTCACTGTCAGGATGCAGACATATTGCATGTCATCGAGAAGGTAACAAATTCACCAGGACAGCATCACCATCTGTCACCAACAGAGACACCGCTGAAACAAAGGGTCAGGCTTCGGCACAGAGCTCGGGCCGGATCTTACCCCGTCTTGCTCGTCCTTCGCTGCAAAGCAGAGGGGCGCAGATGGAGGTGCCCCCACAAAGCCCCGCGTCCATCCTGGGGATACACGAGGGAGTTTTGGTTTATAAACCGAGGGGACGAGCTTTGAGTTTTCAAATAATTGTTTTTGTCAGCAAACCTCGTGCTGAAAACCTCCAGATCCTGCAGATGGGTTTAAGCGTGAAACACCATCGGGTTTAGCAATGTCCCTTACCCAGTTTCCATCTCCAAGTACAATGTTTTCCATTGTGAACTCCTAAACACACGGAGCATCTTCCTACGTGCACGAGTAGATGCGTTTGGGCTACTCACAGGAGTAAATCAACACCTGCAGAGGGCTTGGGGATCAGGCTGTAAGTCGATTTGTTTGGGGCCAGATGGTTGATTCCCCACATTATTGAAGTCTGACTGCCCTGGATCTGCTCTCGTGAGGAGATGCTTGCTCACCCCAGGAAGGTGCTTACGCTGGTCCAAACTCTACACTTGATCTAAAACCCAGTAAAACGACAAATAATTCTGTGAAATGTTTTGAGGTCATTTTCACTATTTAACTAGCTCTTCAAAAACTTCAAAAAATACTCTTCTAAAAACCCCCTCAATTAAGAATGCCATTTTTTAAAAAACATGTTTTTGAAGATGCTGTTCAGAAGAATAGTGTAAATAATATAAATAATTTAAGCAGGTTTTTTTTTTCTCTAGCATATATTGTTGTGCTATTTAAAAATAACCCACATAACTCCGTTCTTTCACTCAAGATGAGGCTTATTTCCAACTGATGATGTGTTAATTATTTCAAGAGCAAAGTTTATTTTTGACAGAAAAAATCGTTGTACTCAAAATCACGTTGAGTGTTGAGACTTTGGATGAATCTGAAAGAAAGATGTTTCTGCTAAACTAGCCCAATGTGACAATACAACATGTTCACGTAGCTCCTGTTCTCATGTTCCAGAGTTAATTTGGGATACCCTGCGGCTGCTGGCAAATGCAGCACATTGGGGTCCAGCTGACATCTGGGGATACCCTTTGGCTTTCCAGAGTTGGATGGCAGCTTTCCTGTTTGCCATTAATTGCAAGATCCAGGAATTACAATCTATAGTCTTAAATATCTCAGGTGTTATTTAGAAGTTGGCTCAGGAGTGAAGGAAACTGAGTTATCTGGAATTAAATAGCACCATTCAGGCTTTGGCTGTTATTTGGATGCTGCTTTGCTCTGGTCCTGCAGGACTTCCCTGGAAATCCTGCCTCCCCCTTGCTCTGTTGTACAGTAATAATCCAAAATAAGTATAACTGAAATTTGATCTTAATTCCAAACCGTAGCAAAAAATGGACTCACTAGTGCTCTTTCCTGCCTTGCACTACTTCTGCTGAGATTTACCACAGGTACACAGTCATTCAGATGAAAAAATGTCACTGCAGACTTAAGGATACGTTTCCAACAAGGAGAAATAGCCCATCCTCTAGTCACAGCCCTATATGCCAAAATTCATTTTATGCTTTAAAATTTTACAATAAAGGTTACAATAAATGACATCTGACTACACTGAATCATACAAATTAACTTTTACAGAAGTTATAACTGTTGCTTCCCCCCCTTCCTAGCATCGTTTTATTTCTCACACCCAGGACAAACATCTCCAACACAGAGAGGTAGAGCTGTGAAGCGTTCCCCATCCTTTGTCAGCCTTTTAGATGGACTCTACTCTGCGACCCTCATTAGTTTCATTTTGCTGAGAAGAGTGGAAAGCCAAAAAAATTCAGTCATGGTTCTTCTAACAAAGCCTTTCAGGGAGGTGTTTACCAATGCACCAAGGCAGAGCTGTGATCTGGATCTGCCTGAGGGAGCTGGGGAAGCTATGACAGAGCAGGAAGCTGAGCCCTGAGGTCTCTCGAGCTATTTTTCTGCCCCTCAAGACATCCTTCATCCTCATCCCCACAAGACACAACATCCTGCACTAAGCCAATCCCCTCCCAGAGTACCAAACCTGGGCAGTTCACAAACTCAGAACCTGACCTCTAAATTTGAACACAAACCTGCCTAAAAAACAACCTCAAAATGTTCATTTATGAAATCATATCAAAGAGTTTCTCCTTCAGGGGTGTCCTGCTCTGCTTTGAAGATGTCATCTCAGCACAGAAACCACCTTTTTTAGGCTGCAAGTTGCAGGTTTAATGGCATGGAAGGGATGGAGCCTGAGCCACGCACTTGGGATGGGCATGAGGTTTTAATTCTCTTCTCTGCAAAGGTTTCTACAAACCAAAGCAAATCCTGCCCTGGCTGCCTGGTTTAGTTTGCCCTGTGATGGGCTTAGAGTGGTGTAAGGGTGTTTTATCTTTGTGGCTACATAACAAAAAGGCCAAATGATCAAATGCTCCATGTACCCCTCTCTAACTCAGTCCATGCTGGGTGGCTGACTTCACAGCCAGAGCTTGCTGACTTTCACAAAGCCCCGTGTAGCTATTTTGGAACTAGAGCTGATCTTTATGCATTAACATGGATCCAGATTTTAGAAGAAAACTCACATCTCTTTTTGAGCCGCTGCTCAGAACATTTTGCTCTCTCAATCACTCTGCCTGCAGAGCCCTGTAGCCACCACCAGCAAAAGAGAAATGAGAAACCCAACACTGCTCCTTTATTAAACAGAGTGGAAAACTTCCAGAGAGAAAAACTTAACTTGAAAGTAATATCTGCACTTGGATGTCATTCGGAATGTTACCACAATATAGAGGCATGTTGAAATACAGCTTGTGCTGCTGTCCTCAGCTTGGATTTAGGTGATGCCCCCACATCACATGCTATAGAAAAGCTCTGTAAGTGGCACCATATATAAAAATTGCTTCTCCCTCCAGTGAAATACAGCTGCCTCTGGGGTGGAGAGAGCAGCTGATAAAAATGCAGCTGTTTCATCAGATTGGACAGGCAATGGAAAAAAATTGGAGAGCTACAGAGGAAGTCAGGTGAGAAGAACCTGATCTGAGGAGCTGCTCTAAGGAAAGATTGTTTTGTTTGAACACAAATGGCTTTGCAGTGTGGATTTTTGGCATTGGCCACCTTCTTCTTGCTGAAACAATTGTGACATTTCCACTAAAATTTTTCATTTCAGCTCATGATTTGATTCAGCCCCCCAAAAATCAAAAAACTTTCTAATATATAAAAGTCATGCACATCTTTGAAGAAATAAATGAAAACAATATCCAAAACCAGTTAGAATTTTTGCAGTTCTGGGTTTTCCCAGTAACTTGACCAGCTAGAGTAACCAATAGGCAAATAGAAACCTCACAGTTGTACCTCTGATGTCCCACAGACAGGGAAGACGTTAGCTCAGAGGGATTATCAATGATATCTCATGATTAAATACAGAAGTGGCATATACTTTGTGTAGGTTGTAAGTTCTGGGACTCTGGGGCATAGCCCACATTTAATCAGTATTTCCTGCACCTGTTTTATCAGTGATTACTATAAAAACATATTTTCTAGGAATGCAATTGTTCAGTCCTCCTATGTGATCATAACATATGAGGTGAGCAATGAGGGCAATGCCCCCAGAAGTATTTTTCTGTATCTTGAATATTCATGATGATAAAAAGTGCTGTACACAATTAAGTGAACTTTTCAGCAATTAACCTTTTTTTTTAGTCAATCAACAAATTAGTTTTCTAGCACATTAGATATACTAGAGATGTGTATTTCTAAGATTTATTTCCCCCCCCAAATCATTTCCTATGCCAAGTCCAAAGGATTTTGCTCTGCTGACATCCAGAAGACAGAGATTCATGCTCAAGACTTGGGGCAAGATTTATCAAAGGCAAAATGAGTAGATTTTTTTTGACATTTCTCCTTGGTGCTTTGTATGACCACTTTCACCTCCTAATGAACAATACTAAGTCACTGCAAAGCAACTGCACTAGAACTGAAAAACCCCTAAGATGGTTCACAATGAGACACAGGGAAGAAGCAGCACATATTTCCTCATATATTTTAGGTAGAAGACCAAATATATGATTTTTTTTGGTTTTAAATTAGTATCTTTCCATAAAGTTAGAAATATATCTGAAATTTGTTGCTATATTTTGATATTTCTGTTCTAATGAAACCCAATTTTACAGGTAACTTTGCACACAAAGTGCAAGTGTATCTTATTACTCAGTCTGTGTTCATGAAACTGCCAGGACCAGGAGCCTTCAGGGGATGCACAGCCACATGGGCTGATTTGTGCTGGGTTTTTTTTTTTTATTCCCATGGGCAAAATTCTGCCAGTTGCAAAATTTCCATGTCAGTTATTTACATGCAGAAGCTAGTATGTGATTTTGCAGATCTTTAAAAGAAAGAATAGATGGTTTTTCTTGTCCCCTAGTACCAAGATTTTTTTTTTAAGTCTCACAGATCTAGATGCAGTTTACATGAAAAACCACAGAAAATCAAATACCTGATGTACTTAGGCAAGTTAAAGAAATCCTTATTACAATTCTAAAAGTTTTACTTGCAGATGAAGCCCTTTCTTCTCCAACAGACAGGGACTAATCACATTTATACACTCAGAGATGGATTTTTACTGCAATTTTTAAAATATCTGGACACCTGAAGGTGCATATGGGCATCCTGTGATTTTTGAAAGCTCTTGAACATCTTGAACATTAGTTAAAGCCACAAGTTTTGAATGTTGCACTAGACATCTGTATGAATTTTGAGGCAGAGACCAGTCTTTACAAATAATGACCAATATTTTTAAGGATAAATATAGAAGAATGGAGACAAATACTCTTCTGAAGATGCTTGCTTTAGAAAATATTATCTGAAATCCTCAATAATTTTAACATTCAGTTTGTTTTAGTCGACTGTAAGACACAAAATGGGGGCCTGGACCTTACTCAAGTTTTCCTACTAAGTAACTCCACCAAATCAGGAATTTAAACAGAGTCTGAAACAGCACTTTGTCTGCATTTACAGACGTATTGCCCCAGGATAAGAGATGTAATTCTCTGAAATGAAGAAAATTAAATCATTACCCTCTTCACCCAAGCCTTTTTGCTGTTGGAAAGTTAGTTTTGCATTTAATGAATATGGGCTCATGTCTTTCTAATGAGTATGAGATAGCTGATGTAATTGAAAACTTAAGCAGGGAAAAATCATTACAAGTTGGTTTGGGTTTTTTTTTTAATTAATTTATTTTGTATATTTGTGTTATGAGTGATAGCTACCAGTAGAGTAATGAGGACCACAATTTACTCGACAGGCAATTCAAAAACATGTGTTGGAATAGGAGATTCCTCATATTTTACCTGCCTGAAGGAAAGCAGCTGGAGGAGAGTTTTCTGCTGTATTTCCC
>NW_010319755.1:66657-78685 GCF_000700745.2 Antrostomus carolinensis
TTATTCCTGCCTTCCTCCTACTTCTTACCACTATGCTGTTCTCATATTTTCTCTTGTCTCTTTTTCCAATGGGAAACACCTCCTCTGTCCCTGGTCATCCATGACTGTCAACCAACCTTACACTTGGGAAAAGCATCTGAAAATGAAGGGATAGGCAGTAGATAACTACTCCCTCAGCAGTCATGGAAATGCCACCCTGAGCTCTATTTCAGGCTGGGTTTTTACCTTCCTTATGGCTAGGAACTAAGCAAGACCCCGAGCAAACCCAGGGGAGAGCAGTTGCTCAAGGACCTTGTTTCTAGGATTCCAGTGATGGCCATAATCTGGACAAAGAAAGGACTCGGGCATCCTCTGCTCTTTGTTCAAACCTTCAGCTGTTGTCTTTGGAGTTCCAAAGACTAATGGGACCGAATGTCACTGTGTTCCCATGTATGAAATTGAGGATGGAAACATGCATTTTTAATAATGAGAGGACATCAAGGGGAAGGGCAAAGGAGGTGCTGGGGGGAGAGAAAGGTGGTTCATAAGGTCAATGTGATTCATAACAGATCCATAAATCTCTACCATTAGCTGGCAATGCTTTTCTCCATCTTTTTTGCTATCTTTCCCCAGGTTTTGATAATCCCCATCAGCACCCTGCACATTTACCTCTGGAGGCCAGCCTTCATCCACAGGCCCCATATATCATTTCCAGACAAAGATTTTCCTCTCTAAGCTTTTTATTTTCCTTTGATCTTTCACTAATAGTTAGATATTTCATGTGGCCTTGCTCTCCCATGAACAGCTTTTCTTGGCTCCCACCATCCACAGCAAAATAGCTCTCATTAACCCCACTTTAAACCCCGATATCATTCTCCTGATAGTTCCTTCCATACTCCCCATACAAAAAAAAAAGTCCTCATTCTCATTTCAGAGACTGTCCTTGAGATATCCTCTCTAATTTCAAGAACAAAGTCAAAAGAGAGAGAAGGGAAAATTATTCTGATAAGCACTCCCTGCGAGGAGTTTTCCTGGAAAACCACATTCACCTGTTTATGGATGTTGGCCATCACAAGGTTGTTTGCACAGTTAGCATCGAGCTCCACACCCCACCTCGTCCTCAAGGAAGAAAGTTTCCAAATTAGCTGAGAGGGCAAGTTAAGAGCATAAAAAGATATCTCTTTGCAAACTGCAGAACTGATGGAAGATTTTACCAGCCTGCAGCTTTTCTTTCCTTCCTGCCAACAACCAGGAGTGTGAGCATTCCTTAACCAGCTCCATGCAGTCATCCATCTCCTACCTGTGGTCACCGTCAGTTTAAACCAACCTGGCTGATTTTGCCCCAAGTGCATTAAGGAGTGCGCGTACCATCACTCCTACCCACAGGGCTCGTAACTGACAGCTGGGAGAAGTTGATGTCTTCAACTAACATCACTTTATCTGGGAGAAGATAACTGTCTGAAACCGTAGCCAAGGGTTATGTCCTGATCCTGGTGCATAATTTACCCACAAATTTGCTTTCTGGAAAGAGGCAGCAGTAGAAAAACACCAGTTTCCAGGCAGGTTGAGCTGAGATATAAGAAGGTTGCAACTCTACTCCAGAGCTAGTTCTGGACAGTGATTTTTCTGCTCTCAGTTTCCATGAACGCCCAATTTAAAATCAAATGTCAGTCCCTACTAGCCGTTCAGATTAGAACAGACGCATCTGGAAACCATGCGTAGCCCTGAAAGCCACCCAAGCTGGCTCTGAAGTTGAAGACGAGGGTGGAATGTTCTTATCCCAGAGCCAAGGCTGTCGCTGTGTGAGCACAAAAGGCAGTTGGTAGGACATCAGCTTGTGGGAGTTTCCTTAGTTACCATAAGGAAAAGTTAAATGTCACAGTCTCCACTGGATCACATCTACAAGAACAGAGATGATTTATTTGAGCTCAGATCTGGGTTTAGCCAGTGATCTGAACGTGAGGCTGGAATACAGACTGTGTAAGAAAAGTAATTTTGTGGCTTTTAAGGTAAAAAGCCTGGAGAAAAGGAGACTGAGAAGAGATCTCATCACGGTCTAGAACTTCCTCCCAAGGGGAAAAAAATGTATATCTGAGGAGAAAAGAGGCACACGGTCCATGATGCAATGGTTCTGGTCTTACCCTCATTTTAACTTTCTGGTATGATCCAGGTAATACCTGATGACAGGGATTTGAGGTGACAGCCAGCAGTGGAATGCACCAAGGTGGGATTTCCAGGCACAATGACCTGCATTTTCCCACGCCTCCACCACCCAACAGGCAGCATCACCTACACCTTGCACCTCACACTCATTCCTCTGCTGACCAGGGACAAATCAAAAGAAGAGCCTGGTTGAAATGTTACTGGCAATTTAACAAGATGCTAATGCATCTGAGAGATGCTAATGCCAGCTCTGAGACCTTTGACAATATTTTTTCTCAGCCTAAAACCCACCCTTTCAAAAGTCAGCACCACTTTAAAGAGGCAGAGGGAAGAAAACGGTGCTCATTAATCATTCTGCCACGACAACACTACAGGGTGATTTCTGCTCTACACCTTTTCTCACAATAGTATGCAATTTAATTGCTTTTAAAAAAGCTTTAATGATACAGACCAAAAGCTGATCTTAGCAACATCTTTTCTACTTCAGTGGAATTAAGGACACAGTTGGTAGTTGACATAAATGAGCAACTGAACCACTTCCAAAAAGGCAAATATACCTCAAACCTCAGTCAGGCTAAATATGACACTTTCTGCAAAGGTCTAATAAAACATCTTCTATCTATTCTGAATCCAAAATGCTTTTTAGCTTTCTGTCTCACCAATGTATAATATTTCAGAGTGTTTTGACCCAGGATCTTCTTATCTATAAGAATTTCTCTGAGGGGAAGGTTTTAGAGATGAAAAGAGGATGGAGACAGAGATACATGGTTAGTAAACTGAAAAGACAAAATAAATGAGGACACTGATGGACTGCCAGAGAGTCTTTATAAAAATTAAGAGTCATAGACCACCAGGTGTTCAAATAAAGGTGGAGTGTATCAGCAGATCCAGCTTTTCAGTAGCACTCAGCAGGTTGGGCGCCAGTTACACAGTGGGCACTTCACTAGGATTGTGTTAGATGGCAGGAATTCCTCTGGAAAAATCAGATTATTATGAATACATCAGATCTAGAGCTGGACTTTTCTGCAGGTCTGACCTAGAACACAAGTGGTTGAAACTGCATTCCTGGATACCATGGATGGGTATTGCAGAGAGTTAATAAGACGAGGCAGTATTCAGACAGGGTATGCAGACTCCTTTTATGAGAAAACATGTCCAAGAGTCAATGAATGATTTGTGTATTTGTGCCACCAACTATAAAGGACTTGTTTTAAGAGTGATTCAGGTCACTTCTGCTGTCACTACTTGCAATGTGTGTGCACGCATGAAGTAATGAGTTGGTTTTACCTGCTAAAGGGACAAGCCTGTGATGTGTGGTTCTGAAGATGTCTGATGAACACACCACACATTAATAAATGCATCCATGCTTTTATATCACTGGACTTTGTGACCAGATTCTCCCATCTCAGAATGCAGTGGGATTTACCACTTTTGACAATTTCTCAGCCTCTGAGATGGCAGAGCTGGACAGTCTTGGTTTAGCATGCCTTATCAGGGAGGGTTTTACTGAAATGTCACAAGGATTTCTACCTTTTCAGGATCTGAAGAAATAGTATCTTTCCCATATCATTACCAAGAGAATGAGAATTTCTGAACACTGGGGTAGGAACAGGTTGAAGCAATGGCATTACAGGAACGAGAAAGCTGCCCAGCACTGTAAGTGGAAGCCAATCCCTTGAGAAAAGTGCTCAGAATTCATGCTGGAGGCACGAAGAGGATGAAAAATGTCATTTGTTGAGGAGGAGGGAAGAGGGGGGAGGAATGCGATTTGTGAATAAAGAGCTTTGCCTCTGGAAAAGCATCTGCGACCATCTTCTCCCAGCCAGAATGTGCACTGTGACTCTACCCAATGCACACATCATACTCAGAGTCATGAGGTTTGCAACCGTTATCATTCACAGTCTTAGAATCATAGAATGGTTTCGGGTTGGAAGGGATCTTTAGAGACCATCTAGTCCAACCCCCCCTGCAGTGAGCAGAGCCCTGTCCAACCTGACCTTGAAAGTTTCCAGGGATGGGGCATCTACCACCTTTTTGGGCAACCTGTGTCAGGGTTTCATCACCTTCATTGTAAAAATTTTTTCTTTATAACTAGACTGAATCTCTCCTCTTTTAGTTTGAAACCATCACCCCTTGGCCTGTCACTGCAGACCCTGCTAAAAAGCTTGTCCTCATCTTTCTTTGAGTACTGAAAGGCTGCTCTAAGGTCTCCTTCTCTTCTCCGGGCTGAACAGCCCCAACTCTCTCAGCCTGTCCTCATAGGAAAGGTGTTCCAGCCCTCTGATCATTTTTGTGGCCTTCTCTGGACCTGATCCAACAGATCCAAGATTGGATTTTAGTAGAGCTAAGGCCAATTTAGAAGAGATCACCTTTCTAAGATGAAAGACCTTGATTTGTTCTAAGAACTTTGCATGAAAACATTATTTGATACAGGAACATACACAGTAAGCTTACTAGAAAATATTTACCTCAATGGAAAATGTTTTTCATTATTGCTCAGAGGTTTATATGAGACTGGAGAGCTCTGAGGGCCAACAGCCCAGCCATGCTCCAAAAAAAAAAACCAAGAAGCAAAAACTACTTTTTAGGTGAGCTGCTATTTTTAGCTAGAGAGAGAAAACAAAGAAGCGAGGTAAGGTCATAGAGCAGGTCAATGACAGGAACAGAAATAGAGAGCAGGTATCTCTCTCCTTCCCAGCTGATGCCCTACTCACAACAAGTTCTCTCCAGTTGGAACAAAGCCTATCCTAGAAAATTTGGCCCCATACATGCTAACTTTCTTCCTATGGCTTTTATTTCATAAAGGGGATTCAAAGCTCACTCCTGTGTCACAGTATTAGTTTAATGCACATTTATTTTGTACACATTATCTTTCCTTTCAAGCACTTCAATATGCCTGAAAACCAGAGATAAAAAGAGATAACGCATTAGACACAGTAACTCCCAAAGAGGCAGCCATGGTGTGAAGAACATTGAATTCTCATATGATATTATTATATTGCCTTCTTTGCTGCAGTGTTGCAGTAAGTAAGGGGATTATCTGCTTGTCTCTCAATATATATATACAAGGAAGAGAAAAAAAGAAAAAAAATTAAAAGAATTGCTTTTGTTTCAGTAGTTCTAGTCTATTTGTCCACAGGAATACAAAATCCTGCCTATTCAAAATACTCTCCTCCTGCAGCATCGCCCTCTTTTCTCAAGAAGGCTTCTCTGTCTAACCAAAGGGAGAAAGGAGAAGGTACAACAAGCTAGGAGATGACCCAGGTGTTCATCATCCAAACTTACACAAGTGTCTCCTTTGTAGTCTAATAAGACTTTAGATGGACCTTGCCCTTTGCAGCTGGTGTATCTTCTAGGACTTGTTCCCACCCTGGGTGTTTTTTTTTTGCCCTCCTTTATTGCTTCAAGGAAAGTCAGAGGAGATCATCCCAGAAACTGGAGAGAAGGTTTAGGTCCTGTGTTAGGAATAACATTAGATTCAGATGAAGGTATGTGTCTGTGACCAAGAGAAAGGTACAGACAAAACATTTTTGAGTTTTTCAGATGTTCCCTTGGACACTTGCTAGAGAGAAAAGCAAGGGGAGAGACTGTGCCAGCTCTCTTGCTTCAGGAAAGGACCTTCAAAGCAACAAAAAGGACCTCTACGCTTCTGAAAAAACAGTCATCTAGCTGCAAAGATGTGGAGCACAGCTGGAGAGGACAAGCCAGCACTGGAGCAGGTCAAGTGTTTCAGCACCTGGATAGCTGGGGCTGCATGAACTCCGTGTACAAACCTTGCACCAAAGGCAAACCACCAGTGGCTGGATACCACAAAGTAAGGAGCAGAGATCATTTCTCCAAAGGTGCCCAGCTCCTGCCAGGATCAGGCCCTCTCACCTGATGTGCCATTCAGCCTAGTGTCTAACCTAGTAATTAAGATGTCCTTCCTTGTCTATTAAGTGTGGAAACCCTCTCCCCTCTTTACCCCAAACATTAATTTAGAAAGAAAAATGCCAGAGTGACTGCCTCTCTCGTGTAATTTTTTCCCCCTTCAGATTCCCTTGCTTCCTTTATTTAGTGCCAGCAGAAAACAATATGGTTCCTTTCATTGTCTTCTATTAAGACTTCCAAGTGAGGGGGGAGATTATTACTCTTGCAGCGTGTGACGACATAATAGGCTCCTGTCCCAGAAAACAAAAGTCTTTGCAAGACGATAAAGAGACAAGTCCTACTTATGATGTCACCGAAAAGACAGTAGTAGAAATAAAGAAAGGAAGGGGGGAAAAGATAAGAATAAACATCTGTATATTGGGAATAACAATAACATTTGTTCTGCCTTTTATTTCTGAAAGCTGCTTTAAATTGTGCCTTGTATGGAACAGAAAAGAATTTTGTCTGTGTGTGTGTGTGTGTGCGCACAGATGGATTTATAATAATAAAAAAAATCCATTGAAATGCAAAGTTTAGGATTTCCCCCCTCCCCCTCAAAAATAAAAAGATCAGATAATTCTTGACAAAGAAAACCATTCCAGTTCTATTTTTTCTCAATCTCAAGTTTTTCTCTGTTTTTAACCATGCAGAGCAAAATGCAGGATGCTTTTCAAAACAGAAATGTGTATATTTCTGGAAATATGCTTTAGGTGCTGTAATTAATAAGGCATGTGAACAGCAGGAAAAAAAAAACAGGAATTAGAAATATAGGAACTGATTTGTCTTCAGTGCCAGGACAACTTTGATGATGGTGGAGTCACTCCTCACCCATGGGTTTTTTCCAGGAGAGCGAGGGCGGGAGGATGTTGGGTTTGGAGCAAGTCATGGACAGTGTGGGGTTTCCTGTCACAGTGCCAAGTGGCTGCACCTGAACCACAGAGAGAAAGGCCTTTTTAACATTAATGAGTCTTAACATTAGTTTGAGTTCCATATTAGATTGCATATGGCTTGTCAGCCCCTGGTCTGCACGGTCAGATCACAGAATCATCAAATGTTGTGAGTCAGAAGGGACCTAAAAGGATGATGGAGTTCAACTCCTGTCCCTGCACAGGACAATCCCAACATTCACACCATGTCCCCAAGGGCCTTGGCCAAATGCTGCTGGAATCTTGTCAGGCTTGGTGCCATGAGCACCTCCCTGGGGAGCCTGTTCCAGTGCTCCACCACCCTCTGCCTCAAGAACCTTTTCCTCATGGCCAACCTCACCCTCCCCTGCCACATCTTCCTGCCATTTCTTCTGCTCCTGGCAATCGTTGGTGGCCAGAGAGAAGAGATCAGCGCCTGCCCCTCCTCTTCCCCTTGGGAGGAAGTTCTGGACCACGATGAGGTCTCATGAAGTGCTCTGTTTTATAAAGAGGGAAACCAAGGCACTGCAATCTTTAGCAATGCTGGCAGAGGTCACTCACCAGGTCTGCAGAAATCCTAAAGCAGGAAGTTAGATCAAACTACGACAAATCACTGTCCTGTGCAAGGAGCAACAACGTCCCTTCCCACAACTGCTGGTGTGGTGACTGCTAATTGTTGTGGGCACTGATAATTGTTGTTTCTCATGGATCACTGTAAACCCTAACACTCATCCTCATTGCATCAACTGCTCTAATGACTATTTCTTGCTCTTGAAGGCGGCATTCTAACAAAGGTGAGTATTATTTGATAAATAGAACCAAACTATGAGTTTACATCTGATTTACCTTCTCGTAACACGGTCATTCCTAAGACTTGTGTAATGTTATTAGATCTAGATGCATGTGTATTAATAATAACAATTGTACTTGCAATTAATTTTAAAGCCCACCATCAATCTTTCTTAGAATTCAATCTGATGCACAGCCAGAGGGAAGGGACGTGTGCACTGAATTGCATTTTAACCCCTTCCTTTTTTGTTTGCCAACATTGGATTTACGGTGAATAATCAACGACTGAGGCTATTGCATTTCCAGGCCAGACCTGAAGAGTTAAATTTGCCAATGCAGGGAGATTGAACATCATCAAAACCTAAAATATCAATAAGTAAACAGAGGAGAACAATGCGCTCCTCCCTCACGTGACTGATGGTACTAGTGGAATTAGGAATTAACGACAAGATTAAAGCCACCATTTTAATTCATCAGACAAAGCTGGTTATCTGTGTAGCCATCGTAAGCAGGTGGCCAGCTTGCTAGCTACCATGGACACAACGGCCAGTATAATGCAAAGTGGACTGGGAGGTAATAATTCAGCTGATAACCCCTGACACACTTATTCAGTTGCTAATTCTCTCTACGTGCAGGAGCTGTAACCAGCGTTTAAAGATGTGCTATGATATTTAAAGCCTAATTTATTCTCTTTATTAAAAATGATATCAAACAATATTTCACTCTCCCTTTTGGTGAAGATTAACTGTTTATGATCTTTGTGTATTACGTGGGGCCATAACCATTATTCACGTCAACTGTTTGGCTGGGACATCTGAGGTCCTTTAGATTAATCATTCAGCAGTTATTTGTTAACGCAGAAGAGGTATCATGCAAGGAAACAGCCTCAGTTCTGAATCAGACTTATGCCAAGTATTAAAAACATTTCTTTGAATTTGTGTATTTATAACGACCTTTATATTTTGATGCTTTTTATCACAGGTAGAGGCATACTTTCAAGTCCGAGTACAGAAGATTTACTCGTAGATTTATTGAACACCCACTTTTCCATAACTGGATTCTTTGTTAAATCATATATTAGACCACACTCTAAGCAGCTACACTTGCCAGGTGTCCAAACATTCAGCAACTTGTAAGATGCATCATTGGTGTGAGTAGTCTACAAATACCATGGCCAAGCTGCACCATCTGAAACCCCCCCACCAAGACCTGAATGAGCCACTGGACATCAGTGTTTCCAGTTTCCCTGGGGAATGGTTTTATTTTTTCTTCTCTGGACTGTCTGGCACATTTCCTTGTGCATCTTTTTCCTTGCACAGAAAGCAAAACTCACTGCTCATCCATTTTAGCCTACAAAGACCAGTGCTGATCCTCCAGATCCTCCACAGGTCCTCTGAACTAGATAAGTTAAAAGGAATTATAAAAGTCCTATCAACACTGGTGGAGTATCATTGTAATGTCTTGGGAATTTTGAGGGAGAAAAAGGCTATTTCTTTTAGTTGCTTTCAGTTAATGAAATATCATTATTAAAGCAGGTCCCTTCTCTTAAGGAAGTTAAGTTTGAAATAGTAAAATTGAATTAATGTAGAAATAGCAGTGATCTGCCCTTCTAAAATGCAATGAAGAGAAGTGAATGGAAGTTATAAAGCAAGGTACCACTACCTGCAAGGGTAAAACAGAAGACAACCTCCCCCAAACATCCTGTGAAATGAAAATTAAGCGTTACTAGAACAATCCTGCAGTTGTGAGTGGGAAGAGACATGCAGACTTCAATTTAGACACAATCACAGAAGCTGTAAGTGCCTGGGACTCTTTTTGGCTTGATGTTGGTCTACAGGATTTCAGAGATCACTTCTAGCCACATTTATGATTTGAGGGCACTACGACAGTTAAACCACATCTCACATCCCGTGTCTCCTTTTCATTCATTTGTATCTCCAGATTTTCTAAATTTTAACCCACAGAAAGTGCTTTGATTTTTTTTTTTGTCTGCCACAAAAACCCACCGGCTCTGGAGGGATTCTGCTGGCTTGTCATAAAAGCCACAGATGTTAAGAGCTTCCTGTGAGCAGCAGAGTTGGCTCTGCAGGAACATGCAGCTCCATCCCACACCGCTGCAAATCTGGAACAACTCTGCCAACTTCAGCACCCTGCACCGATGCTGTGGGGAGCAGAATTTGGGCCACTGACTGGAAACAGTAGGACAGTATGTGGGTTTTTTTGCTGTAAAGCTAAACTGGAAGTGAATGGCTCTTACATGTCCACAGCTCTGTGGAATTGCATGGATTTATAGCAGCTGAGTGGCTTGCTGAGTGGAGCAACTCTGGTTTCCCTTGGCTTAAAGGGGTTCCTAATTTAGAGTCAGGGAAAGCAGGCAAGCAAATGAGCTAGCAAAAAAGAACCTTCTCCATCCTTCATCATTCTCACCATGCCACACAGCTTCATTTTCTTCTCAGCCAGAGCAATGTTAGTCAAAAATATTTCAATAAAGAGCCTGTAGCTACATAATACAAAACCTGGGCTAGTGATGGTAAATTTGGATATATAGTGTAACCCTTCAGTCCCATTATTTAGTTCCCCTTTCTCATTTTGTCACCTCAGTTCTATGCATGTAGCTACCTGGACTCACAAAGTCACTTGCACACCCTTTTTAGGTGCACCTTTGCACAGGCAAGTCACCCAGAATAGCCCCCTCGCTCCTGGTGCTGTAGAAGTGAGCAAAAAAGCTCATTTGCTCATCTCATGCAAGTGGAAATTTGATGCTGGGAACACCAAGAGATCCAGTATGAGATCAGGAGAATAAAATAGGTCTCTCGTGTTGTGCACTGCTAAAGAAGGGAGGGATCGAGCTGGAGCTCTGAGACAAAGGGGCTGTGGTCAAAGTGCTGGAGCTGGGAATATGGTCCTGGGTGTCTCCTGGACTTTGTACTTCTGCTCCACATCTGTGAAATGGGGACAACTGCACTTTCCTGAGAGTACGACAGCTTATCTTGGAAAGCGACTGAGATAAATAGATTAAAACTGTGCTGGTGGAGAGCCACAGAGAAGAGGGTCATGCGACATCCTATTCAGACAGTTCCTATTATTAATATGTAAAGCTGTCATACTTCATAAGATCACATCCAATGTAATCAAGAGGATTTAGTTCACTAATATAGCAGCAGTCACACTAGATAAGATTGGTTATAGGGATAAGAGTGTACATTTGTCGCTCCATTTTAATTAAAAAAAACCTTAATAAAAGGTTGTAATGATAAACTGATAAGCAATTGTGTTCTCCCCTTCTCCCAGTAGGTTACTGCACAAAACTCATATTGCAATTAGAAACCTCCCATAAGACACCACAGGACACATATCAATGTTGGCTCAGCAGCAGAGAGTCACTGGTCACCCCAATTTGTATGTTCAGTTGCTGTTAACTAGATTTCCCCCCCCCCCCCCCCCTCAAACTGATTCACAAATTATTTTGCCAGACAAGGAAGAACCCAGAGTGAATTTATTTAACACATCCTGGTGTTATGACTAAGTGGGAAGAAAATCCTCTCTCTGAAAAAAAAGCTAATTGAAAATGTAAGTAATTCCAGCAGGACAGCCCCGCTGCAAGATCACCCTCCAAAAGTAGAGGCTGGCACAGTGGTAGCACCACTAAACATTCCCCCTTGTTAGCAGAGGTGTTAAAGCTCATCTCTTCCCCCTTTTCAGGAGATGAATTATAAAATGGTGTGATCCAGAGCTCCAGCCTGGTTGGATGAGAGGTGCATGTCGATTTACACAACTGAGCATATACATTCCTGTAGCAGCATGAAGAGGCATGCTGCTATTGAAATTTCAGATCATTTTGCAGCTGCAAACTGTAATAGCAGTAATAATAAACCAGAAGCTGTGCTATCCATTAAAAAGAACCCCAGACACTCTAGCGTGTTTGTTTTCCCTCTGATTTTAAACATTCAGCACCAGCTGAACTTCTTGTTCACGACTCATTAAAAATGTCCTGCATCTTTTCATCCACACAGGCTACTGTGTGTACCCGGAGATAAGTGCACAAGATGGGAGGAGTGAAAAAACCCGAGCTCTCCCCTTGGTTAGGTGACATTGCCTGCGGTTAGGTGGTTCTCTCCATCTTGCTGAGCCTCAGCTGCTGAGAGGGCAGGATGGAGGTGGTGGTGTCTTACACCCTTCTGTAAGGCAGATGCTTTTCTACTGATAAAAATCTGTCAAATTTAGAGATCAGTTGTCTTGGGTATCACCAGGCACAGAAGCTGGCTGATGGTGTGCACGTGTCC
>NW_010319755.1:78699-98795 GCF_000700745.2 Antrostomus carolinensis
TCACGACTTGGACACAGCATCAGTCCGAGCTGCAGTACGGGGACAGGATCCAAGTCTGGATGAAGGAGCCTCTGTGTTCCTGTACAGGCAGAGATGTCAACGCTCAAAAAGTTCTGGCACTCTATGTGCTGTCTCAGGGTGCTGGTTTCACTTGGCCAGCACTGGGCTGGCAGCCAAACACAGCCGCTCTTTCACTGCCCCCACTTCAAGTGGGTAGGGAGAGAATTGGGGGGGCAAGGGTGAGGGGATTTGTAGGGTGAGAGAAGAACAACTTAAGAATTGAAATAAAAGAAAACTTAAAATAATAATGATAATAACAGTAATGATAAAAATATACAAATGAGTGACACCCAGTGCCATTGCTCACCACCCGCTGACCAAGCCCGGCCCATTCCCAGGTCACGATCCCACAGGAGCGACAATCCCGAAGCAAAACCGCAATCCCGGGAGAGCCAGAGCCCGAGCCAAAGACAGAGAGAGCAAGAGAGGAAGAGCCCCTCATGGATCTCCTGCCCATGGGGGACAGGAGATGGAACAGCCCCTTGGCAGAGCCCAGTGCCCATGGAGCTGATCCACTGCAATATTCCTCACCCCTGAGATCTTGTGCTTGCAGACGGACAAACACAAAGTCCTTCAGTGCCAGGGACACAAATGCCAATACGGGGATGTTCTCAGTGTTTCTCTCACAACAAATCCCAGCTGAACCCAGACCCCAGCGCTGTTTCAGCTACTGAAAAGAAACCAGCTCTGGCCCAGCTACAAACCAGGACTCTCAAACACAGAAATGATTTGTTTCAGGTGACAAACTGTTAGATGCCACCCGAAACTTTTGCACCACCCGTGCTGTGGGTTAAGACGGTCACAGGCAAAGCAAAGCCCAAGCAACCTCCACTTCTCCTCCCCAGCAGAGAAGGCGGCTCCTGCCTTTACCATATCATGGTTCTGCAGCTTTAATGGAAAGATTTCTCTGCCTCACGAGGTCTCACAAGCATTTAACTTCATTACTCAGGCTGTGGAGGAAGAGCAAGATCTACACGATGGTTTATACAGCGAGTCTGCCTGCTTTGTAAAGATCCATGAGAAGGAAAGATTTGGCTTTAGGTGACTCAAGAAACATTGTGCTAGAAGCAGGTGTTGGAAACCAACTCTCCCAAGTCCCATTCTTGCCTCTGCCTTTTACAATGCATGTGGTCAACCAAAAGGCTACACAGGGTTGTGTGAACCTAAGAGTACTATATCCCTATAAGAGGACAAAAACATTTACTTATCGATAGTATTTTCTTGCTCAGTGTCTTTTTTTTTTTTTTAAGTGTGCCAAATTAACACAATAATGACAATGTTGATTTTTTTTTTTTTATCTCTACTTTTCAGTGAATATGAATGCTCAACTCTGGCAGGGCTTAACTTTGTGTATGAAGAGGGAAAAAAAAAATCCTGGTAAATATGTTGTTACTGATTTAAAAATCTATTTGTTCAGTAATTTCTGCTGGAGCCATCATTATCTTGCCAAAGCAGCTGTTGGAATATTAACTAGACACAGCAGTAACAAGTGGAATATAATTAGCACTCCTTGTTCCAGTGAATTTTCAGTTTTAACTAGGAACAATTTGCAATGAATCTCTGTGCTGTTGTAATTAACTTAACTAATGCACCACACATACCGACGACTGTACTGAGTACTGTAGGAAATCACTGAGGGTGCTGCGGGTGGGACAGAGCTATTGCCTAATTCCGGCCGGCTATTACATCCCAAGGATATCCCTCCTCACTTTGCAGTGCGTTGTCTGCAATTAAAGACTGGCAGAGTATATTTGTGAGACCATAAAAACAAAATTACAAGGGGTTACTAATGCCTCACGCTTGGGGATTTTTTTTTTGGGGGGGGTGTATTGTTGCAGGATGAGCTTTTTAATATACAAATTGTTTTCCAAGCATTGAGACTAAAATGATGAGGGCAGAAACACACACATAAAACGAGGTTTCCCAAGAAAAACTGCTACAGAAGCTCCATCCTGCACAGCCACATGTACCGTTAACTTCTATTGCCCCAACTAGCTCTTTGCAGCCACTGGCATAAGCCAGAGCAGCAAGAGAGGTTGCTGGTAATTAAATTAATCACTATCCTTGCTCTGGTACCCACCAACACAGCATGCTCTGGGGCTTACCTCCCTCCTTACCAACACCTTTCTTCCAGTCCCATTTCTCTCTCTCTTATTTTTACTCTGGAGATTGGCATGAAAACATGGTCCTACAGTATTTCTGCAACAGGCAAATTCTTCACAGGGATCTGTCAGCCCCAGGGCTTCACTGGACCAAACCCTTGTCTACATCACTTGGGGTTTAACCCCCATGCACTGCATCCAAGCACCTTCTCCAGACCAGGCAAGCCAGAGACTACATCTCCATAATCTTCAAACTACATGAGCTTGTCACACCCTCCTTGCCAAAGCAAAACTCTCGGGGAAATATAAACAAAAAACAAAAGAAGTTGTTTCTGAGCTGTCCTTGTCTTGTCACTTTTAGAATCTTCATGGTTGTTTAAGGTTGTCCCAGATACTGAGATATTGTTAAATACTCGGGGGTCTTTGGAGAGAGAGATAGAGCTGAAGGCTTGATGTTTCCTCTCTTATCCTTATCTCCCAGAAAGTGGTGGGAGAAACCTGTCCCTAGGTAACTTCATCCATGACGGAGACTTCAGCACAAGGTGTCTCCTCTGAGTGGACCTACACTACTTACAAGGACAAGAACTGAGACAACGTTAACTCCACCTGAAAACACTTTTTTTTTTGCCCTCTCCATGGCCAAGTTTGTGATCAATTATAATATGATTGAGTGACCATCTAAAGGAAATGGTATTTTCCAAAAGTTCTGAATGAAAAGTATTAACAATATTTCAGTTTCTAAAATTTTTGCCCCAAATTCTCATTTTTCTCTGAATCCCTTTTTGCCTTAAGAGCAAAAGAGGGGAGAAAAAAAAGCAAAGCTGAAATATTTTTGCATAAATCTTTTAAAAGGTTGTTTTCCTAAAATTTAATGTACAAATAACTCATTTTCAGCTAATTCTAGCCCATAAATTTTTCCCTTGATAACTTATTATTATTATTATTTGAAAGGCACATTTTTCCTATCTCTAAATACATTATCAGCAGTCGAGAGCTTTGTAACTTCTAGTCTCAATACCTGATCTCATAACAAGACTCCTGAAATCATTCAAGAGGCTGAGTACAGGCTGAGGAGCAGTGCGTGTGCGCAGGACTTCTGAATCAGGACAAAAAAATACACCAAATTTGAAGAGTCACGTTGATCTAGCAATTTTTCTTTAATTACTTAGTGTTCTAGGAAGAGGAAATTTATTTTAAAACCTTGACAGAATAAAGATAAAACAGAAATAGAAAAATAAAATAAAAGAAAGAAAATAGGAAATCTGCTATTTTTACGAGCAATCAGAGCGCTACAAATAGTCAGCCAAGCTGATACTTAGTCACTAATATGGAGAATAAAAATTAAAAAGAAGAGAGAAATGGGGTGGGGACTGCAAAGAGCTGCTTTCATTTCTATAAATATTATCCCTTGCCTGTGTTTCTGCAACAGAAGGGAGTTGGGAGATGGTCCATCTTTTGGACACCTTCATGGTGTCCAGTTCTGGAGCCCCCATCAGAAGAGAGACCTGGATCAGCTAGAACAAGTCCAGAGGAGGCCACCAGGATGATGCGAGGGCTGGATCAGGTCTACTGTGAGGACAGGCTGAAAGAGTTGGGGCTGTTCAGCCTGGAGAAGAGAAGGCTCTGGGGAGATCTTATAGCGGCCTCCCAGTACCTGAAGGGGCTACAAGAAAGCTGGGGAAGGACTTTTCATAAGGGCAGAACAAGGGGAAATGGGTTTAAACTGAAAGAGGGGAGGTTTAGATTAGATATTTGGAAGTTCTTCCCTGTGAGGGTGGTCAGACACTGGAACAGGTTGCCCAAGGAAGTTGTGGATACCCCCTCCCTGGAAGTGTTCCAGGCCAGGTTGGATGAGGCTTTGAGCAACCTGGTCTAGTGGAAGGTGTCCCTGCTGATGGCAGGGGGCTTGGAACTAGATGATCTTTAAGGTCCCTTCCAATCCTAACCATTCTATGATTCTATGGCAGCCTTGCAGACAGGAAGGTAAGTGCTGATGTGCTCTATCAAAGCCTCCTGCATCGCTGGAGAGATGAGCCAGGGGAGCAGTAGCTCAATAGGTGTTGTCACAACCTCTTTAAATCAGGTGTGAGCTTCCAAAACCCAAAGAAAAATCCCACAAACTAAACCTACACCAAACGAAAAGGAGACAACATCACAGAAGAAGGCAAAGGGAAAATTTGTTAAGTCACGCTGTTGCAAGGCTCAATTCTTGACATCTAACTCCTGAAACACAAGTGAGGTGGGCTCCTCTCGCGCTCTTTAAAAAGCATCACTTTGTGCTTTCCTGTCTTTTCCCATTAAGATCCCACACGCGTGGCTATTCATCCCCTCAGCACACAGGAGCCAGATTGTTTGCCGAAGTGATAGATGAAAAATTCATTCTGTTTTGAAGATGTTTAAACATTCAAAGCAGGAGTGGAACTGGCTGCTGGGTAGCCAGCTTAGCTGTTGCTCTCCAGCTCAGAGTCTCTAAGGTTCAGGCTGCAAATTCCAAACCTTACTCATGGTCAAATAAAATAATCTGAAATTTGACTCATTTTCTTTTCATTTTTTTTTTTTTTTATGAGGTTTATAGATCTATCCACACTGTAGCACTTTACAATTTATTCTCCTGAGTTTGACCAGGGCTGTTGTGCATAAAGGAATGAAAATCTTGGAGTCCAAAGGGAAACATCTCTCTGTGTTTCTGTGTGTGTGTACATATACATATATTATTTTGAAAAATGAATTGACAGACACCCCTATGAGATCATGTTTGCAGGCTGAATTTCCTATTCTATTTTTTTTTTCTTACAAGACTAAATCAAGATGTTTATGCTACAGAGGCAAAAGATTTGAATATCTAACCCTTCCCCACCCAGTACGTGCTTGCACACACACAAAGCCAAGGCAGAAAATCACATTGCTTTCTCAGCAGATACATATTCCACCCCTGTGCAAATGGTGTCATCTGTTTTCCCTGTAGCTGGAATTTGTGATGTCAGGGATGCTGATGGCAATGTCAAGAAATCAGCTGAGCCTCTGATAATGGCATCTGCACATTTGACTTTTTATTTTTTATTCTTCCTGCTTTATGATTTTAAATCCACAGTTTGATCTGCACCCACCACCTCACATGCAGACTGTAAAACACCCACATATCCTGACACACAAACAGCAAATGCTCTTCTCTATTGTCAGCCATTGCTGTCCGAGGCCAAAAGAAAGAGGTCACCCATAATAATAAGGTCAACCATCACCATGGTATCTGAGCACCATTTGATTTAAAGAATGCTGTAAGAGTCTATGGAAAATGTAGAGGCAGCACAGGAAAAGCACTCAGAGTAACTTCAGAAATAATTGCAATGCAATTAAGATGTGCCACCAAAATGAATATTTCAGATCAGAGTTCATCTGCGGAGAGGTTGCTAGTGTTATCAAAGTTAGAGACATTTAGGTTTGATTAGGCTCTCGCATGCAACTCAGCAGCCAAACGCACAAAAATCAATGGATTTGTATCAGGAATAATCCCCTCTGAGGGGAAAACGTTCCTTCAAAGAATGGAACCATACCCATCAGCAGCTCTGAAGCCTCTGACATTTCTGGGTGGCCAGGACTGCTCAAGATCAAGCTCTGAAGATTAAATATTGCTGGACTAAGAGAAGAAGAGGAGGAAAGATGGAGCTGCTGCGCTTTTGGAACAGGATTTTCACAACTGTCTCCGTAACAGGCAACACCTTCAGCTTAGTTCCTTCAAGTTTCACCTTTTCAATGCATGTCAGGATGCTGAGAAAGACCAGTGTGATTCCTTTTATTTCCAATGCCTCATTTAAAAGGATCTTTGTTTTCATGCTAACAGAGCAAGAGCAGAGGGTTGTGATCTTGTGGTGCACCCACTGCAAGGGCCAGTACTGGAGGAAAAGGCAAGGATCTTTCTAGCAGGCAATTCACTGCTAAGCTGCCCAACCCCATTCGGGGTGCAGTTGGTATATGCCTTGAAAAATGATGGTATTTCTGCTAAAAAATAAAGGATAAAGGGTAGGTCCTTGATCCATTCCCCTATGGCTGCTGCCTGCCTAAAGCTCGTTTCAACCCTGAGCATCTTCTCCCCATCCAGCACCGAGCAGGGGGGGTTTCTGCTTTCAACAAACGAGCAGCCCCAGTGAAGCCAGTTGGGCTTAAGGACAGGCTTCAAATAAAAATTAAGCATGTTTTACTTAAACACTTAATGATCAAATGTTTGGGTGAAGGAGATCAATTCTGGCAGCCCAGTGGGTTTGATCCCAAAAAGCACTGAGGGATAAGGAACACAAGTTAAAAACCCAAAGATCTTTTTGGAGAAACATGGGGAGAGCAGATTTCAGAGGCTGCTTTTCCCAGAACTGTGCTGCAACTCTCAGCAGCAGGATTGTTATGAGCAAAGACGTAGCTGTTTATCTACTAGAGGTGAGGATTTATTTTCTAGAGGGCAAGTGCACCTCTAGGGAAGACTGTTTTGGTCATTAATGCGGGTTTAGCAGGCACCATTATATGTCAAGCTTTACTGGTATGAAGCTGTAAATATGTTTAAAATTCTCATGATGGAAAAAATCAGGGATGATGCTCCCCCAGCCAGGCAGTGGACCAAGCTGAAGGCAAGTATGAGCACAGGGCAGCTTTGTTGCCTTTTTATGATCCCCACTGTACAGTAGCCTTTGATGTTTATTATGAAATATTATGATTTAAGTGACTGTACAGTAGTTCATGAAAAATGACCCCTGTAAACGCTGCCTGGGAAACTAGATACAGTAAATTAGCACATTCCTTAACATGATCCTCCTGGCTGTATATTGTATGTTAGCTTAAATGTGCCTAAATGGACAGTTCAGTAGCCTATACATAAAATCTTTAAATGATTATCCTATTAAGGACTATTATTGGAGTGGTTTACTCTTGTGCTGTATCATTTATGCAAATGAGAGGAAAACTGAAGTTACTGTTACTTTTAGACAAAGTGCAAATAAGCTTTTCGTTGCATATTAATGAATTGCTAATACCACGGCTCTTCTGCACCCATCTTTATGCAGATTATAGTAATGCTGTTTGCACAGTTGTATAATTGGAACTTTTTGATTTTGAAGTGCCTAGACTAAGATTTAAAACCAAAACCAAACCTGATACTCTGCAAGTTAACCAAAAAACCAAAACAAAACCCAAATGCTCTTCCTACAGAAATCTCTAATTGAAGCTGCAGACTTAGTGAACACGTTCAGTTGACTCTGTTTCGAGTTAAATATACAGTAAAACTTGGTAGATCCAAACCATAGTTCAAGAAAGCATTTAAGAACAGACTAAAACCCATCCATATTGGAGATGTTTCTTAATTTCAAGCACATTTAAATCCCACTGATTGCAGCGACATGTTGACATATGTTTCAGTGACTCTCTCAAAGAAATATTGTATTGATTCAGGACTTTAGGGACCACATCTCATCTTTGGACCCAATCCTGCAGCCCCATTGCTGTTAACTCATACAAGCAACCTCTGTGACATGAAACCCCTTATGTCTGTGCAAATTCCTCAGATATCAGAGTCAAAACTACAAACGAAAGTTCAAATACTCACTGGTTCTAACAGAAGAGCATCAGGTCCACAGAGAGAAATAAAGGTGATAAATGCAATCAATAATGACTGTAACTTGTTATGTCTTTACTGAAGACAAGAAACTACTTCCAGCTATAAGAAAGGTGGGAAGAAATACACATACACTATTCCAGAGAAGTAATAATGCACTTTTACGTAGCTTCAGCAATTTGATTCTAGAAGAGAATCAACAAAAGTGCTTGATGGATCTTATTTTTTTGTAGATTTGCTTATTCTATTTTATTGCTATCTGATATAATAGCTACATAGTCACTAATAAAAGTCATTCACATAAAACCATCTAGTTCATATTTACAACACTGCATTTGAATAAATACTAAAAAAGTAGAGTCATGCAGGAAGCGAGTATCTCTTTTGGATGCACCTTCCAATGCAAAACGAAGGGAGGAAGGACTGGCCAAAATACATCTCTGCTCCTGCCAGCTGGTCCCCTGAGAAGGAGGTGGATTTGCAGAGGGATGGTTTCTCTACAAGAGTTTCTGCTGAATTCAGGTTTGTGACAGTAGCAACACAGCTGGTGGCACTGGGCTGGGGTTTGGGTTCAATTTCTGGTTGCTTTTCCTTCCTCTGTTGAAGGAGACAGCAATATTTGAGAGCTAGCCTTTGTGAAACTCTGTTGTTTCTACAGAGGGGAAGCACTGCATTCGGACAGGAGCACTGAATGTGTTTTGGGTTGTTGTTTTTTTAAAAGGGAATTTACATTCATGGTTACAAGGAAGCAAAACTTGAATTTTCAAGAGTTCCTATCTTCCAGGGACTCACACACAAACAAGCATTCCTTTCTTTTGGAACCACCAACCTAAATACAACTCATTGGGTTTGAAAAAGTAGATTATGGCTACAAAACAATCTGAGGACCTTAACAGCAAAAATATGTGACTTTGTTAGCACTATCCATGTTTACATCATTCTAAGGCTGACAAAGTATCAGCAGCGGGCACAAGAGGTGAGATGCCTGATGCTCCATCACCAGCTTTCTGTGTCTGTCCACTTCACCTCAAATGTTCATGTTTACCCTGGATCATCACAACAGCTCCACAGCCATTACCAGCTATTCAGTAAATAACACGTGTGCTGTCTAAATGCACAACGTACAAATGCTCAAATACATAATTAATGTGGGTTTACCCTTGAGAGCTGTTGTTGGTCTCCTGGGTAAGTAATGGGTCTTTTATTGTTTAAACTTAAAGATCTCTTGAGCCTCTTTTAAGGACGTGGATTGAGCAGCTAAGAGAAGAAAAAAACCTGCACACAATAAATCTATAATTGACTCCACTGGCAAGAAACTATGATCCTGCTCTGCTTTGCCCTGGAAGGTCTTCACTGAAGAAGCCTGAACAACAAAACTGTCTGCTTCTCCTCTTGCAGAAGATGAGAATTTGAGTTAAGGATGAAGGTGCAGATCTGACCTTACCTTGAGGAGGACCCCAGCCAACTTCTGCCCTCCCACAAGCTACCTGGGAGCTTCCAGAAGGGCTCACAAATAGCCCTGCAAGCAGGAAGAGGACTCTTGGGGTCCAGTGACTAGTGACCATGAACAGAAGCTCAATTTGAACTAACAGCTTAAAGGTAAAAGGGCATTTAAGTTGCTTTGTTAATTTTTAGGAGTGCCCAAGCCTCTCACCATTCTGATTTGGAAAGCTTACAGCATAAAATTCCTCTGTGGCGTCTGGATAAACCACTTCTGTACAGCTCTGTGAAGCTGTGGTGACCTTCTTCAGCTGGATTGGGCAACCACATGTGACAGGAGAAGACAAAGTGAATTCAAACAATGGTTCCTTAACACAATCCTAAAAACCTCACACAGGTGCCCGTGCAGTTCCATAAAAAACATTACTGCTATTCTATTGGTTCACATACACTCAACATTTTTATTTCTTATAGGTATAAAAAGATAACATTCCTGATTTTCAATAGCAGAAGAGGTGGGACAGAGCCTGGACCGGTGCAGAGTCAATGTCTCTGCTTGTTCACACTTCATGGTGCCTACTGGTGAAATTCTTTGCACCGTTCTGATACTTATGATGCTAAAGCCAGTTTAGGACCCTCTTTTAGCCTAAAGGAATAGATTATATCTAAGCCTGTCTCAACACACCTTGGCAAGCTCTGGGCATGGACAAGAGTGTGTGCACTTGCATGGCCCAGGGGATTTAAACACTCATACTCATTTCAATCCCTGTTGAAGGCTGCAACTGTAATTTGGGAACGGTGTTTGCAAACACGAGTGTGCGGGGTAGATTCCAGCTCTCACCGTAGGCTTGTAAAATAATTACCATTAGTATTAATGAATTTATGAGAGAACATCAATGGGGAAAACACCCCAATGTCTTTCATTTAGAAACATGAACTGCAATACCACGTACAAACACCTACCACAAATGGAACTCAGGCCTCTCCTACGCTATGACAATTTTGAGGCGGTCAGTAACTGTTTTCAGATAACATTTCCTTTTATAAATGATCACATTAAATTTGCACCGTTGCTTCATTTGGGTTCCCCTCCTTTTATGTTTAAAACCCATTACTACAGACTTACTTTATGGGTAAAGTAACTAAGAACAATACAAGTATCCTAATGAAAAAGACGCGCTGCCTTTTACGCTGCGTGAAAAATGTGTGTCCATATCAATGTAAAATGTACAAATGGCAATAATTTAACACTGAATATTTTTCTGCCTTTAATTAAAAATAAACTAATAAAGATTTCAGAGATGCATTTGCTTTAATAGAATGCAGAGTTATAATTGGTGACCTATTTTAAGCAATTTAATTTCCCATGACCTGTTTTCCAAATTAACATAGTAATAGAAGAATGTTTATTGTGTTTGGGAATATAAGTTTCTCCTTCAAAGATGTCATATGCCTTTGTGATTTGATTTAAAGGTGTGTTCTTTTATTAAAATGTTCATATAAAGAGCTTGTAAATTATGTAAATGTTTCTTTTTATGGCATTTAATGAGCCTAGAATTTTAAATCAAAGCACAATCAAAGAAAATAAACAAGGACATCTTGAAGATTCAGAAGATCACTTTAAAAAAAAAAAAAAAAGCATATCAGCCAGGTCATATTGAATTCATTTGAATGCCCTTTTTCTTAAAGCATTCATGAGAATATTATCCCCAGCTATTTTATTACGTTTGCTTGTTTGTATGTACACAAAAACACACCCATACGCAAAATTATGTATTTTACACACACGAGCTCAATCTGCAGCTGTTTAGAGATGGCTCTTTTTGGCATCTCATTAAACTCTTGTGGCATTGTGTGCCAAGGGCTGATTAGGTGTTACTTAAAAAAAAAAAAATAATAAAAAAAAATTCCCTTGTGTGATTTTGAGGCATTTGAATTATTCACAAATTTTACAGGGGGCTCATTTTCCCGTCCTGCCACTTCTGCACTGGCACATTGAATATAGTGAAGAGTAAGTTCAATCCACTGTTACAACAGAGCCCAAATCCGAGAGTTAGGACTGAGTATTAAATATTAAATCCTCACCTTTAAAGAATGATGTATGGATGACTCATGGATTTAGCAAAAAAAAAAAAATCTGCAATTTTTTTTTTCGTTAATTGATTTTAATAAGCATTTTAATTTTCTCCTGATCCTTATTTGGTCTGAGGGCAAACTGCTTGATAAAACAGTAGACTGAATCCTTCAGATTGCCACAGCAGAGTACAGGGGAGCTCACGTGGGATGAAGGTGCTGCAGGGACCTGGGAAAACCTCTATGTCCCTCCTGTGTGGAGCAGCTGAGATCTTCATCCAGGTAATGAGCCCATGATGAGCATCATGCAAAGATGGCCCCTGCACTTGTTACACTGGAGGTAATCCTGCTTTTCATTATGGGATTATGGAGTAATGATTTACAAGGCTTCAGAAAACCCCCAGTTTGTTTGGGGCAGGGAAGGATGAACACAAGATTAAGGTCCATGTATGTGATAAAAACAGGATAAAAAATTCATTGTCTTCTCAAACACAAGGTATTTGGGTCTTCATTCCTAAATCATGGAATTGTTTCAAGGGGTTATGCAGAGGTAAAGAAATACATCACCTCTGTATAAAATCAGTTCTAATGTTTGTTATTTTCATTATTTTGCCATGTTGAAGAGTTGTAGATCAACCTCAGTTTCTGAGAAAATGAGCCACTCCTCAGTTCTTCCTGTACTTAAATAGGTTTGCTCATTAAACAAACACACAAAATCATCTATATATGTTTGTGTACGTTTTGCTGTTTGTATACATTCCCCAAACTGTGCTCACACTACGCCACAGGTCTATATGTGCAGGTGAAATGTATGATGACTCAAATAGTCACACTCATATAAAGTCTCATTCACTCCCCACAGGACTCCAACATCTGAAAAAGTGGGAGAGAGGGAAAAAAAAAACCACAGAACAGAATTTTTCATGTACCATAAATGCACTTGTCCTGCCTGAAAACCTCTCACGTGCTGCGCTCTCTAAACCATCTCCAGACCACTTGTGAAATGTTCGGGACAGCAAAGGCACGTGTGTAACAAGAGGAAACTCTTGTCACGGTGTTCATGCCTCTGTAAATATGCAGAGGAGCTGAGTGAGTTTAACAGGGGGTCAACTGCTTGACTAGATCTCTCGGTGACAAGCAGGACATCAACACCTAGACAGATGACAGGCTCTTCCTCCAGCTCATCTCCGTTTCGTTAGGGCTCAGACAGCCACACGGCTTTATTTTACCAGTGCATCCCCATGGCAGAGGAGATGTTCTCTAACAGCTTGTTACAGCCCCATCTGTTAAGAATTTACAGCTAATGTATCTTATAACATGGGGTTTTATAGGTAGAAAAGATGTGTTTGGCCTGGTTAGGAGATCTCTGGGTGGCTCTGTTTGTGATCTTGCTGACTACCACGTTGGGTTTAGTATTTTGGGGAACTGGTACTAAGAATATCAATAATTTACCCCTCGTTGATAAACTTGCTGAGATGTTAAGTAAACATGCATCAGCAGCAATAACTACATATATGTTTATTGAGAGGTGAACATGTCTCCTACATATAGCAACCTTAGAGCAGCCTTCCAGTTCTTGAAGGGGTTCCAGGAAGGCTGGGGAGGGACTTTGGACAAGGGCAGGAACAAGGAAAAATGGTTATAAACTGGAAGAGGGGAGATTGAGATGAGATATTAGGAGGAAATTCTTCACTGTCAGGGTGGTGAGACACTGACCCAGGTTGCCCAGAGAAGCTGTGGCTGCTCCTCCCTGGAAGTGTTCAAGGCCAGGTTGGATGAGGCTTTGAGCAACCTGGTCTAGTGGAAGGTGTCCCTGCTGATGGCAGGGGGGTTGGGACCGGATGAGCTTTAAGGTCCTTTCCAACCCAAACCAGTCTATGATTCTATGTGTTTCAAGCATGATTCCCTCAGCAGTTCAAGCTATAAGGTATTTTATGCTCAAATCCAAGTTTTGTACTCTGACAATTTAAAACATGATCTCTGAAAGTGAAGAGTCTGACAGTTGATGGAGTTGGGGTGCCCAGTTGGACCCCTCAGCCACCTGCCACTGTCCCGGCTCCTGGATGTATCAAGAAAAAAAGGTCAAATCCCCTACTATAAGAACTTTACAGCCTGTTTGGGTGATATTATTTGCTTTTTATAGCCTTATTAAAGCACCAAACAGCTGAAGGCTCTGACAGGAAGATTCAGAGGGAATAACTGAAATGGCTTTGGGTGGAGAAAGCAAGACCAAAGCTGTCTTTGTCTCCAAAGACTAAGGCTAACTGAGTTCTGATTTACATCTGCCCATTGAGTTGAAGCTCTCCATGCATCTGGATCCTACCCCCTGTCTCAGGGCTACACACAGCCCTTAACCTCAGACCATGCAAACAGTCCATGGGATGAGCATGTTCAGGAAGGAGCTGTGATGATTTGCCCTGTGTCCCTCTCTGATGAGATGCAGCATGTCCTCCACACTCCAGCCACCCCAGCAGCTCTTGTCAGAGAACAGGAGAAGCAGGGGTGGGAAAAAAAAAGCACTAAAACCGACAATAAAGAGAACACTTCAGAAGAAAGCTATCCATCGGGGATCTTTTAAAAGCATTGATTTCTGAGTTTCAAGAGAGGAAAAGGAAGAGAACAACGTTTCAAGAGAAAAACAACAGCCCTCAAAACACAGACTTGAAGCTGCCTAAATTTTCTATTGCCTTCAGGAGTCCAGGCTCGCTGCAGCTTAACATCTGTATTGCTGGATCTGACCCCAACATGCTTTTCATGAGGACACTGCTCTGATACAAACCCACCAGCTTCCTACCATCACATTTACAGGGGTGAAAAAGCCCAACGCTGCTCTCACATCGCTTCCAACCCTGGGGCAATTCCACTGTCTCCAGTCAAAAAAAAGAAAAATAAAAAAATAGAAACAACCCCACATGGAAAAAAAACCCCAATCCCTCCATTCCCTTTCTATTTTATTTTTAAAGGCTCTGAACTGAAAGTGGGAGGAGGGGAGTATCTGAAGATCTCCGTGTGTCCTCTTTATTCAAAGGGTAACAGGGAAAAGCATTTTGCTGCTCCGAGGGTGCACAGTCAGTGATCTTAACAGTGCATTATATAACTCTGCTGAATAAATGACAGACAGCCGGGATTTACAAGGCGAACCGAGCACATCAAAGTACCCCGGTGACGACATGAACCACGCGAACACAGCTTGAGTGTGCTTGGCTGTCACTCCAGCATCTCAAAAAGCATCCTCATGCCAGCCTGTCTCTCTTTAATCTGTGCAATGAGTTTATCTCGCCCTCTGACTCTCCCCCATCAAAAGGTTGATGCTTTTCTGGGCTGTCTTCTTCCCCTTAGATACCTACTCATACCCTACACCACCATCAACCTCTAAGGTTTCCTGTTCTTCCTTCAGCCTACCCCTAATTCCCACTCCTCTGCTCCTCCTTCAGTCCAGCAGGAAAAATACTGCTGAAATAAATCATATTGGATCCTATACAGGACAAAAAAACCTCAACAACAAAAAAACCCCAAAAAAACTTCTGTGGTTACCAGCCTGGAATATCCATGTAGCTCTGCCCTGACCTTACGTGCCTTTGGTTAAAGGGATGTTCCATTATTAATCCAGCTTAGAACTGGATTAACTTTTAAAGATATAAAAATGTCCACAAGCCAAGTAAGGTGATATATTTTTGGCTGGTTGGAATTGGCAGGCTGCCGGGCAGGGTTAGCAAGCATCTAGAGCTTAGGAGAGGTGATTTTAGATATAAATCCTGATGAAAAAAAACCCCAACCAAACAACCTAAAATAAATTACGTAAGCAAGTAACAGCCAGCAGGTCACGTAGGACAGTTAACGTCCTCCAGATATATTTGTACTCTATGAGAAATTCCCACTATGGATCCAATCTGCCCAGCCTGGAAAGCAGAATCAAGTTCTGACCTGGCAACTTTGATTCTGAAAGATAAGGGAAAGACATAGAAGGGGGGAAAAAAGGTAATTCGAAAGAGGAAAACAAAACAATGCTGAATAGAAAAACATTTAAGGGCTGATCCAAAACCTACTGAAAGTGATGTCAATGGGAGGGTTTTGTCTTTCTCCTTTCAACAGACATTGGATCGTGTCCCTAGAGAACCATTTCCAAATCTGGCTGCTCTAATGAAGCATCTAGAATCCAGAGGCTGAAAAACCACAGTAATTGCAGCCCCCTCCCCCCCAGGTAGGGACTCTGCCGCGTTTGCTGTTTTACTGATCCTAGCACAGGGTGGGCACCCCTGGGAATGAGACCTGGCTAGCAGGAACATAATGGGGAAGAGAGCAGAATGATGGTTGTGATTAGTGAAACGTGGGGTTTCAGACACATCTGCACAGAGAGATCTGAAATACCATCCTAAGACACCCCTTCACATTGAAATAAGGTGTTCAGATTTATAAACACATTTAGAATATTAACTTATGCACCAACAGAAAGACAGATTTTAAGATATCTTTTAAAACAAACTCTTTAATACTTTTAATGTATGCTTCTCGTGCAACTCTCTGCACATCTATACCCACGGATCACTGCTGGCTGCAAAATACATATCTATGGTGTTTGCTTTCGTCGGTGCCTGAAGAAAGGATTTACGAGCAGGACACCTGCCTTTGACGAGCTGAGCAGAAAGGGGGAGAGAAGATGTTACAACACATCTCTTCAGACGCCCAATAAAACAGAAACTGTTGAGCTGTTACTGTTTTGCTCATTGCAATAAAGTTCCATGTTCAACATTAAAAGGAGGCGACGCTGACTGGTTTCCCTCTATTACCATATATCAAAAACAGATAAGCAAAAAAATAGTCAGATAATGAGAAAAATTACCTTTGAATAAGTACCAGATAAAAAGAAATAGTTAAGATCTGCCATGAATTATTCAAGCAGCTCCAAATATAAATTCCCATGAATTGCAAGATGAGATCTTGCCTTTCTGTATGTTGCATGTGTCCTGCAACAACCCAAATAGCACATTTCACTTGGGAAGCTGTGTCCAGAGAATTACATTGCCTTGAGGAAATCCAACGGGAGGGAATGGTACGCAGGGCAGAATATGCTCTTCTTCACCTTACAGAGATATATATTTTTAAAGCCATTTTGTGCAACTAGGATCTTTCAGCACATAATGTCTCCTCTGAAAGCCTGCTAGTACACCCAGAGGGTTTCACAGAAAATACTGCAGCCCAGGGAAGGGGACGTCTGGGTCCTACAGCTCTAGAGCTGCAAGGGAATCTGGGCTCTGATGTAATTAAGAGGGATTCTTCACCGAAATTGCAATTTTGTTACTGCAATACTGACAGTTATTTAAATGCACTTGGAAAAAGAAATACTAGCTGGTGGCTAAACTTGTAGAAATCTATTTATACCAATAGAGCTGAACCACACAGCTCCAAAAGCAGAACGTGGCATGAGACAGTGGCACATGGGTTTGACTACATTTTCTAGGACATAGAGCACGAAGGACTCTGGTAATCTGTAATTTTACTGATCTGAAACTGGAGGAAACAGAGCTCCTCTCCTCTAATTTTGGTCACTGTGTAACTCCACTGATGCCTGATCAAATTAAACAGATTGAACACAGAAATGCAGCCTGTGAGACCTGTGTGAGCCCGGCTGAGCTGCACAGCCTCTCCCCAGCATGGTACATCTCCACATCCCTCCTGCTCCTCTTCCTTCCTCACCCTTCCCCTCAGCCTCTCCTTCTCTTTAAAAATTTGGGTCACCTTGCTTATAGCAGCTCAGCTTTGCCCAGTGAAGAATGCTTTTGTGTCGTTCCCTAGGGTAGCAGTAAAGTGGGGATTGATGCTACAGGGAGAAAGACAGTGATCCTTGCACAGGAATTAAGTTCTCTTCTTCTGGAGGTACGTGTTGGGGGGGGAATATATAGACAAGTATTTATTTATTTTCATAATATTCCAGATAAAATTTCAGAATATTACAAACATGCAATGTATTGTTTATCTTAAATGCACAGGGGAAGGCAGAAGTCACTGCTTTCCGAGTATTTATATTTATTTTACTATGTCTTCTTTAAAAAAAAAAAAATCCGCTGCTTTGAAAGCAACATACATTTGCATGTGCCCACCACTTGAGAGTGTCTCCTGCTTTGCCCGAGGAGCATGTGCCTAGCTCGAGTCCCCACGGTGAGTGGCAGAATCTGCCATATGGAGGTCACCTTGTCCAGGTCCATAAATAGCTCTTTTTTCTAAGCGGGGAAGGGAAGGAGCTACTGAGAGTAATGAAAGAGGAGGCTAGCTTACATCCGTGGCACTGATTGGTGCCAGGGTTACAACACGCAGAGACTTGTCATGCCAGCAGCAGCGATACCGTCAATCTGCAGGCACAGAAGTCACCTAGTTCCACCGTGAAAACATGTGCCAGCCAGTTTTTCATTTCAGTTTTCACACAGGGGTTTGGATGCCTTTCAGGAGCTGAGAACAGACACCTCAGGAAAGGTTTCCTTGGGGAGACGACAGCAGCCCCCCAGGCAAAGGGCTTTTGCTGCTTAAGGACACATGTTGGGGTCTGCCAGGTTGGTCCCACGTGGTGGGTCGGGGCAGAGGAGGGAATTTGATGAGGTGAAGAAGCAGCATCAAGGCAGCACAATCTGAGCCCCCCACTGCTGCTGAGAGCTGTGTAACAGCACAGGCACGATAACATAATGCCATCAGTCAGTCCCCCAGTTTGTGGCCAGGACTTCTCTTCCATGAACCTACAACTAGAGATGGAAAGATCAAGATCTGCACCTTGTGCAATCAACCTTTGTGCATTATTCAGCTTTCAAGATGCCAACGACTATGAAAATGCTGCAACAGAACCATCTGACAGTCAACAAGGTGCTCAGCGAGCAGCTAAGTATGTGATACCTTCATTTAAAAATAAACTGGAATATGTCACCTAGTATGTCAGGTCAGACTGACTTTCACAGAACAGAAAGCATGCTGTTGTGTTTCCATTACAACATCCTGTGGAACAATGTGAAACTAATGAAAATAGTGCAAAAATTATGTTCCCAGGTAAATCTCAGGAAATTTAGAGGAGTGTAAAATGGGAAAAATGAGAGAAAAATGTTTTCTTTGATTCTGGTTCAAATTTATTTTGGAGTATAAACACCAAAAATCTGAATTAGCATCAGCCCTCTTTTTGCCCCAAGCTCAGAATATAAGGTTAAGGAGGAGATAAAGTCTTGATGTTTGCAACTTTTCAGACAGTTACACCTGGAAGTAGTGAAGTAGTAATCCAACCATTAACATCCCCTTGTGCAGGTGATGCTGGGTGCTCTCCTCTCCATCCTGCTAAAACCAATCCCCTCCCATTTGTTGATACAGGAAGGGAAGAGCACTTATCCCTCCGTGACATCTTTTTTTGCATCCCACTGGCTGCAAATCCCTGGTTTGATCTTGTTCAGTGTGGAACATCTGACATGCCTGTGATGGGGAGGCTTTAACCGCTCTTACTTCTTCTTACAGTACCCATGACTATAGGATTGGATAAAAGGGATGAACAGATGGATGGAGCACGTATATACATGGTAAAGCCTTTCTCCTTCGCTAGGTGTTGGTTTAAGCAATGCTCAGTAATTTTTAAATAGCCTCTTCTCTTTTTTCCTTTCCCCTTCACAAGTTTTCCTCTATATTCCTCCCCTTGGCAGTCTCTTCCCCCCTCTCCCATACAAACACTTCGAGCTAGAGTCTTGATATATATATATGTATAAAAACCCACCCATCATGAAACAGCCCTAAGCCAGTGTTTCCTTTGTCCTTGCTCTTTAAAAGCTGTAGTTGATGCTCAGATGAGGTAACGGGCCTCATAACACGAGAAGTATGTTTTTCAGAACTTAATGTCCTCTGTCACAGATGTCGTCTCTGCCAGAGGCTTATTAACACCTCAGAAGAGCAAAGCCCTGCCCACAAAGGGAAGGGAATCTAAAGAAGATACACAAACAAAGGAGGTGAATGTTAAAAGCAGCTAATGAGGGGGAAAAAAAAAAAAAGCCTCCACCTTCCCATCACAGCACTTCAGAACAAGTAGCATTGCCAAGCACTGAGAACCTGGGGATTAAAGAGACAATTTAGGAAGACTTGATGTGGGGAATGGAAATCTCCTGGAAGACATTAAAAGAACGCAGAAGATCAGCACACATATTTGGGGAAAAGAAGAAAAACCTAGAAAAAAAAATATATGTACAGATATGGACAACTTTGCAAGGACTAACAGAAAAGCTATTCTGAAACAATCAGGCACATTTATTTCCTATAAGGGAAATTTAAATTTGAAAGGAAATTGAAGCAGGGGGACATGCACAGAGCGGTTTCACTATCAAAAAAGACAGTAGGTTCAAAGGGACTTACTGAAAAAGCAAACCTGTTTGTTTACAAACCTTTTTATTTACAACCAATCCTCTTAAAAACAGCAAGAAGTACTCAAATAAAATATCCACTTCACTGGCTTGTCTGTCTTTCTTTGGAAATGCTACATGTTGCTTTTGAAATTCCGCCCCCTCCCAGTGCTACAACTTGGTCCTCTTCAGCAGTGGGGTTTGGTTTCCAGCACATCAAGGCTGTCCCAGGCTCCTCCACCGAGGTCAACCTCGCACGTGACCATCTGGGGACTGCATGGGTGTGTGTGGTCATCCCACAGGGCTCCCAACCACCTCATACATTAGGATGCGACTCTTCCCTTTCTGTTCAGGGCAGCCAGAAAGTGATGCAGGTGTCCCTTTAGTTCTTTGGAGAGAGATTTGAGCTGAGCCAGATTGTAAAGATGAGGATTTTCTTGCTAGAGCAAGATCCTTGCTCAGAGATATGTGTCACCA
>NW_010319755.1:98817-158310 GCF_000700745.2 Antrostomus carolinensis
CAGGAATGTGACAGAGGTCTGGGACCAGACCGTAGAGCAAGACTTCTGGTATGAAAAATGGATGGGTGAGGAGTAATTACAGGGCCACAAAGATCACCAGAAAACAACAGTAAAGTCAGGACATTCAAAAGGGCACCATGACTGAGATCAGCCACAGCAAGGACAATAAAATCAGCCCCTGAGATTGTTGCTATTTAAAGAAATGCTTCATATGGAAATGAAGAGCCCATGGAGGGATGAGCTGGGTGCATAACACGCACAATGCTGAGACTGCCTGGCATTTATCCCCAGCACAGCACACAGAGGCTGCAGGGATCACTAAATATATCACAGGGGTTGAGAAAACTCAAAGGGCTAAAAGGATTCAAAGAGCACTTAAGCCAGGTTGGACACTCCCCTCAATGCTGCAAGAACTGGATGGTAATAAAAGTCTTTCCAGTTAAAGTTGCATTCATCTGGTCAAGGGAAGACAAACTTTTAGGATGAGCCTCACACTTCCTGTCCTTTGCACAAAATAAAAACTCAATTCATAAACCAAAATTATCCTGAACTGCTCCAGGCTGAACTGAGGCTGCAGTGGACATTGAACAACCCAGCCCTTGAAAACAACTATGCCATTGAGATTGTCCTGGTCAAGCATCAGGGCTGTAAACCCCCACACCAATAAGAACCCTTGGAAGAGATGGCATTGTTAGCCCTGTGGTAGCTTAATTCATCATCAGTCACATGCAGGATCATAATGTTTGGTACTTTGAGGCTCTCCAGTACAGCCATGTTAACAGGTCTGTCCATGGAGAGGAGATACATGGAGCCTCAGCTTCATCCCTGGGTCAAACATCAGGTCTCAGGGTGAGGAAGATGATAATTTTTCAAGCTGTTCACCCCTCTTACCCCAGTTTTGTGGGCCATCCTTGCTTATGTAGGGCTGAGCCAGACCAAAAGAGAAGATCAGGATCATTCAAAGGGCAGGAGGATGCAGTTTGCTTCAGATGGTACAGGCTTGGATTGCCATCAGAGAACTGAATCTTCTGCAGAGATTAACAAGCTCCACAGGTGCAGGGGAAGAACAGGCTCTTCAAACACAGGAGGAGCAGAACCACACAGTGTGGAAAAGTGCCCATTGCCTGACACACTAGTGAAACTGTTAAACAACTGCCAGTGGGTTTTCTGGAAGGAGGTCAGGAGAAGCAAAGGTGTGGAAAGAGAAAGCAGCACCCGCCGATGTCCCACAGGAAGGGAATGCTGGCCAGCGCTAGGAGATACAATCTGATCCTTTGTGTATTTTGGAAGTTGCCTTGTTGGAATCAAAGACCGTAGAAAACCAGTTTGTGAAATAATGCTGGTGACAGAGCAGCACCACCCCGTGTCAGGGCTGTTGCACAGAGTGGGGTTAATTCACCTTTTGTCTGCCTTAGAGTACTGCAAAACCCAAATCTTTCCCAGAGAGGCTGAGTTATTTCATGCTACAAACCCTTTGCAGGCAGCCTGACAACAGAATGAGCTCTGTAAAGCATTACTGAGTCGCAATGAGCCTCAAACAGCACTTCCCAAAGCCTTTCTACCCCATGGAGAATGAAAACTGTGGTGGGGAAAATACCAGCTTTTCAAGGAAGGGGCGTAAATAGCTTCAAATGGGTATGGCAGCGAAAGCAATGCGATAATAAGAAGGAAAAAGCTGCTGAGATTATCAGTTCCTGGCATTATATTCCCAAAACACTCCTGAAGCCGCACAGTTTCCATATGGCTCATCAGACACATACAATAACATGATCACTCAGAACATTCAGTCCTATAGAAGGGAAACAAGAAACACAGACACGTCCGCATGCTCCTACACTCCCGCACACAATGAAGGTGCCAGGACCTGAAACAAAAGGGACAGGAGCAAATTCTGTGCTCGAGTCAGCTTCCTCCAGGCTTCCTATTCACAAGTTCACTGTGAACATCAAACCTTTGGAGACACAGTTCATGTGTTGCTTCCACATGGGACATAGATCTCAGAGAGCCACCAGAGGCACATCTATGTAGATCACCTATTTGTGGGTGTGATGGAGATGCTGGGCAGACCCAAGCTCCCTGGGTGCATTTTGCAGATATCAGTAGGTATCACCCAGCACTTCCACAGAGCCACAGACCCATGTCAGTTTGCTGGAAGTCCTTCCTATCAGCAAACTGGAGAGCAATTCTGTTTGAGAGCACAAAGCTGTGCCAAAGTGACTGCAGGTAACGGTGGCTCTGTGCAAAGGTGGCTGTTGTCACATCCACCTTAGTGACATCTGAATGGAGCCTCATCAAAGTCCTCATCCTCCTGTGCTATCAACAGAGCAAGGGTTTTAAGAGAGCAGAAAGCATTATTAGCCCTTTATGCCATTTCCTAGCACTAGCAAGGAAAATGTGGTTTTTCCCTGGAGTTTTCCTAGAAGATGTCCTCGTGTGACAGCTCTGGCTCATCCCAGAGCTGCCAGAGTCATGGTCTTTGCTGACTGCAGCATTTTATTTTCAGTTTGAGGAAGGATCAGGCCTTTAGTGAGCTCCAGAAAAACTTCTCAGTCATGGCTTGTAACCATGAAAACTCCTTCCCCAGCCTACTGAGGCTTAAATAGATGCAGTTTCAGTTTCTGTGATTCTTTTCCAAGACTGATAAGCCAGCACCCATATTACTTGTTTCTCAGTCATCTGGTCTCCAGTTTTGAGAAACTATTTCAGTTCTACAAACCTGGCCTGCCATCTTTTTCCTCTATGAGGCTTTAGAAAGGAAAAAGGATGAATCACTTTTTTTTAAATTACTTTTCCAAGTGAGGAGCTCCTTCACACAGTTACTTACTTCTAGCAACCATTGCACTATTCCTTCTTTGGCACCTGCAGCTTCTTTGATGCTTTCTTTTTCCTCACCAAGGGGCTTGTTTATTTTTATTTTTTTTTTTATAAGCAAAGCCTAATTCTTGGTTTTCTTGTTAAAATCCCTCAACCAAACTCCTTGAGGAGTAAAGCAGTCATACAGAAAGTTAATGAGAAATTCTGCCTCTACCCCTGAGGACTGAAGAGGGGATAATTTAGGTAATATTTGGAACCAGCTCTGACCCTTTTAAGACTCTCTGACATCGCTACGGGAGGAGGAGGATCCAACTGTCCTACATTTTCCTTGTGGATGCTACTGCTGCTAATAGTGCATGGCTTTTCTTCCATGGCTCTCTTGACAGGTCTAAGCAGAGTTGAGTGTAGCAGAAGGTTCAGTCCCGCTGGGACAGCTGGTGTGGTTACAGACTCCTCATAACAAGTACTAGTTTCCATCAGTTCCCTACAATAAAAAAAATCCAGAAAGCTGATAAGTAGATGAGTAGTTATGGCACCTTCCACTGGATGTGATCATCTCATAATATCTTAATTAGCTGGATCAGCTTTCCTCCTCATCACAAGCAGCTACTGAACATCTCCCTCTGCCTAGGATGGACCCTCTCCCCCGCCTCCGCTCTGCCGCGCTTCACCCTGGGAAGTGTTTGGTGATACTTTGGATCCCTTGTAAACCGTATTCTTCGATTTGGGCAGTCTTTCAACTCCATGAAAGTTACACGTTGTTTTCATTTCTTCTCAAGTACCTCAGGTCAAAGAAAGACCTGTGTCAGTGGCTTTAAAAGCCTAATAAAGTCTTTCATCCATAGACCTGCTGGCTGGCGCAAAGTCAGGGAAAACAAACTAAGTCATCGAGTGTTGTTCAAACTGTCAGGTCCTTTTCAGCATGCTCTTCCTGCCAGCCTGTTCGTGTGTGTTTGGGGGCTGGGATGGGGAGGAAGGGAAAAAAAAAAAAATCCTGATGGCAGAAAGCCCATGGAACAACTGGCACCTTTCCAAAGCAGCCTCCCCCCAGCCCCCAGCCCGCCTTCGTGGGCACAGGCGTCTGCCAATCTGTTCTGCACACACACGCTGCACAACACAGGCAACAAAATGACTTTCCGACAACTTTGCTCACAAGTGCCACTCTACTCTGAGTTTGGCACCTTGTGCTTTCTCCTCCCCCCCGCCTCTCCAGGCTTTGCCTCCCAACAAGCTGGACAGGTTCCAGTGTTTAAAAGCCCATTTAACCACTCCCTTTTGTTTAGAAATGCTAAGCCTTGATCTGATTTTATCAACCCTGCCAAGAGGAGGAGGATGCTGAGGGTTTCTGAGGATCCTGCAATGAGCTGAAAAGCTCCAGGAGCCCTTCAAGCTTCAAGAAGGGCTTTGCCCACTTTGCAGCAGCCCTCGTGCTATTGAGAAGCCCCAGAATGAGAACGTGTACCATTCATGGGACCACACAGGATGGCTTCCACTCTCGCTTTTGTGCAGGTTTCTCCCTTTAAAAACTTCATTATTGACATGTTTAGGAACTGAAAGTCAGTGCCATGCTTGGCTGGCACTGTCTTTTGATGGTTAAATAGTTCTTTACACTCTTTGTCTTTTTCAGTGCTGCTATGCCCAGGAAAAGTGATGCTGCAGGGGAGGGAGGCAAGGAAACAAGAACAGGACCTCTGCTCTGATTGACAATTGTAATCTTGCTGGGTATTGTTAGGAGACATCTTTCTGCACTTGATAAAGCCAGCATGATTACATGAAATATATCCTTTTAAAATACATTTTTTTCCCATAAAGCAAGTGAAGCCAACTGCATTAGAGTTAATTTCAGTTCCTTTGTACGGAGCAGCATTTGGATGCCCTCTTAAGGATGCCAGGTTTGAAAGTTTGCCTTATCAACATCCTTTTCTCATAACCCCAGAGAAGATCTTAACATTAGTGATGGAAAGAACTGGGTAGGTTGCACATCAGAACCACAGAGCTCTAGAATAACAGGAGACCCTTCCCCAAAAATGTACCTCCCTTTCCCACATGATTATTTCTTTAAGGCAGATTGGAGAGGAAGAATACACACTCAGCCAGTTGCTGTGTGTGGAAAGATGTAACCAAATATTGACCACTAAAATCACCAGCTGTGGGGAAGGATCTTTTGGTCCTATTCTTCATACCCATCATCCCACCAGTTCTGTGCCTCCGAACTGGGAAAAGAATTTAAACATCCATATAGCCGCTATAAATTTGAATAACTAAGAATAGTTTCTCATCTACGGCAATTTACGCCAATCAAGACTCTACCTTCACATATCTGGCAATCTGGAGGAAAGAGTTTGCCTCCTGCTAGGCAGTTACTCTCACATTTTTAACTTTCCTACACTGTCTCTGCCCTCCCCTGCTTTTCATTTCCTACCAAAGAGAAAACATAAAGGAAATAATGATGAACAAGTAGCTGTGGTCAACAGAAGTAGTAGCATGATCGAGAGAGCTCCTATCTGAAAGTTCACACAGAAACAGAGAGTTACTGGCATTGAGAATAGCAGAGCCTTGAACAATGTCACTGAAAAACAAATTACACACAGACACTTATCCAAGCAACTTTCTTCGGTCCAAACCAGTCAGATATTTTTGATATCCTGCAGCTTCAAGGAGGATAACAGGCAGTTGAGTGCTAGTGCTGAAGATCACGTTAGCCCTACCAGATTATTCAGGTCATGCTAAACAGCAAATTAAGTGTATTAAAAGAACCCTTATTACTGCTGTGCAGTTTTAACAGTCTGCAAGTTACACAGAGGGACTGAGGATGCTGTGTACGTTGCATGTCTTGTGTAGCACTTCATAGTCAGACAAGCCCAGCAAGGGGCATCTGCCTTCCTAAAAATTACCATTGACCCATTCCTGTTTAGGAACATTGAGAAACCAATGGACTCACCCAGCAGCTATGTGAAAATCTCTTTGCCAAGCCACGCAGAACTCACTTTTGTGTCTGCAGTGTATCAGTATTGTATTACCATGACAAAACCAAATTACCACCATTGAGGATTGCCTTTGCTAATACAACAGTCCTTCTATAGTCATATACTCGTGTGCACAAATGATAGCACAATGGAGTGGATGTGTAACCGCTATAGGATCTCTGTGGAGAACAGTTTTTCAGCTTCATTCTTGTCTTACCCGAGTCGTTCTCCATGCAGGTGTCAGTGTAAAGTTCAGGGGCACAAAGCACACCTCAGATCAGTGCTATATCATTGTCTCACATTGATGTACTATTCTTGCAATCGCTACAAAGCGAAGGCAGAACATCCCCAGTTGTCAATGCAAAACACTTTGGGGGGGATTCTGCTGTGTCAAGCACTCTCCTTGCTCTCATTACAGGTCAGTGAAATCATAGGTGTTCCTGTACAATGACCAAAATCGATGTGGTACCAACAGGACTAATACTGAAACCACCCACAGTAATTGAGGCTGTGTTTCAGATGTCAATTAAACAGGCTTTTGTAACCATTACAAATGGAGACGTTGTTTTGCCCTGGAAAGGAGGTCCTGGGACAGGTAGAAAGACAAGCACCCAGCTTTCTGACCCAGTTCCCACCACACACTTGCCAACCTCCACATGCTGAGACCTGCCCAGCACACAACAGAGCCAAAGCTCCCCAGAAATATCTTGTTGGTGGTCATCACTCAATGGCTTATGTAGAAACCCAAATCCTTCAATGAGCGAGCGAACAAATAGCAAATTAATGAACTGGTGATGTTTCTGCTTGATTTTTCAAGTCAAGGTACACAACCCAGGTGGGGTCTCTGATTCCTAATAGAGGAGGAAACATGCAGTTCCCTCCCCTTTTGGGGGAGCAGTGATGGGGTCTCCCCTCTTTCCCACTGTCCCTGCTGGAAAACTTCTCAGAATTAAATATCATTGAGACTTCTACCTCTGTCAAAACTTGCAGAAATTAACTGACAGCCTTGAAAAATATTATAGAAACTGATAGACAGACACCTACACACTGCTTGGGATGCCACAGAACTGCTTTCCCAAGAAAACACAGGCTAAAAATGAAAATGGTCAGTTCCTGAGCAGGTCAAGACATGGATATGAGTTTGTTGGCAATGGGATGACAGATTCAGCTCTCCTGAGATTCAATGAGCAACGTAAGAGAAGGATTTGGACTAGAGTAAAACACTAAGCCATGCACAAGGGTTTAGGAGGACAATTCTTCCTAAGACTAACCTCCATCAGTAGTTTCACAGAGTAGCTTTGACCTCGCAAGCAGTACATGACAGACTCAAATCCCACACCTGCACCCAGAGGTCCAAACTAGAAGCTGAAGCAGTTACTTTTCCACCCATAATTATTATCTTACTGGTGTGTAAATTCAGGATATAACAAAACTTTAAAAGACACCCTACCAAGAAAGCCAACAAGAAGTGTTACTTTCTGTTGCTATAATGACAATGCAGCATGCCACCGACAAAGGTTTTTTCACAAAAGTTTGAAGACATTCCTGAGTATTTCTTCAGCGAAGAAAAATCACCAGGAGCTCCCACAAAGGACTTCTCGAGGGTAGGAGCTGGCGAAGCTGAGCATTCATCACCAGCAGATCAGGGAGCAGATGGAAAAACCACAGTAAGAGGTTGCACAGAGTTTGCTGTTTCTTTAAGTCACTGATGGATTCACACATAATGCAACTAGACACAACACAGCACTTGCATCTTCCTGCATCAATGATTCTGCAGACATAGATCTTCCCACCCTCCTCTTCCCCCTTTCCAAGGCCCAGACATATTTTTTTTTGTCTGCAACTGGATACAATCACATTCTGCATACAAGCCCAGCAAAACAAAACATCCCATTTTCAGTTCACAGAGCTGAAACGGCAGAAATAAATATTATTTTGTTTGTTAGGGTTTTCTTTCTGGTTGTTGCCTTTTTGTTTTCCAAAAGCATTGTTCTGCAGAACAATTTAACAAAATATATTCTTCCGGATTCAAGACTTTGCAGCTAGCTGTGTAGTAGCTGAGTTCTCATTGAAAAAGCCAACCCTTCCAAGCCAAAACCCAAAGTTCTCTGAAATATCAGCCTCTAAAGAACTTCCCAAATCATTAAATTTAAGACAAGCACTGGATGTCCTTCCAATTTCAAGGAAGCCATCAAACACAACATCTCTACAGCACTGCCATGGTTTGCCAGCAGAAGACACCACCTTTGGTTTTGTGTCTCTGCTCAGAACACACCATGGATGAGGGAAGGCAGCTGGGCACAGACTAATCCATTCCCAGTCTGAACTGTTTGCAGTTGGCATCAGCATCGCTTGGGAGACACGGTACCAACTGCCCATCTGGCTGGTGCCCCAGGAGTTTAGGATAAAACATCCGGCAGTGCAGCGACCTTGCACCAACCACCATGGCTGTGCTGTGTTTTCAGAAGCATGTTGCTTGATGTTGCTGAATCAAGTCAAGTGAGGAGCCCTCCTTGGAAGAGAAACCTGCTCAGGTTTGGGCTTTATGATCCTGACATGGACTCACCAAGCTCAAGCACTTGTAAAGGAGCCTGAACTCTATTTGCAGGAGGCAGCTTCAAGAATTAGCACCGTTTTCTCCTTCTCTCTCCCTTCTCACTACAACTGCCCAATCTGGTGGTAATTTTCCTCTCCCTGGTGTCTCACCCCCCCATCCTTTCCTTCTCTCTCCCCACCCTGTCAGCCAATGACAAAAACAGAGACAAGAAAAGCCACAATTGCATAAAAAGGGATTTTTTTTCCCCTCTTTCATCACTGAGGGGGATTGGTTTGCACATTGCCTCGCTGCAAAGACATTGTGGGTTAGGCAGGTAAGATTTGGAGGGAGGTTGTGGAATGCATGGAGCCGAGCCTGCCCGTTGACCTCCAGCTCCTGCCTGCTCTGCCTTCAGCTTTATTGAAGGCACCAGGCGTGAAATGGTACCAGAGATGATGCTTCGTGCCTTTCTAAGCAGCCTTTAAGGGGAAGGAGTAGTCTTATCAAATCTGCACCCTACATGGTGTGTCTCCCTTTAATGGAGGGAGGAATATTTCCCTGGCTTTACATCACTAATAAAAATAGTATATTTCTGTGTAGACGTTGGCTCCATGGCTCAGCAGATACAACAGTGTCATACTCCAAGGTTAGAATTCATTTAAAGAAACCTGAGTTACTGACAACTTAAGAAAGAAGAAAAAATAATCAAGGCTTACCTTGGATTTTGGCTGGTTGAGCTTGCAGGTTTCTTTTGTCCCGACAAGGAATGAATGCTCCACTGGACTTTTTGTAGCTAGAGAAAAAAAAGGAAAAATATTATAAGAATAAATCAAAATAAAACATTGTATTACCACAGTGTTTTTAAAAAAGCTGTTTTATGGTTTATTTTGATTTTTGCATAGTATTGCAGCTGCTCAGATTAAACTTTGCAAAAAAAATATTCATCATAAGTATACTCTCATTTTTGTTGGACATTAGTGTCCTGATCTCTACTCCATTGCAGTATTGTTTCTCTCCTTCCAGCCCCTTCCTTCCTCACTGTTTGCCACATTTGAAGCTGAGGTTGATCCCAGAGCTGCTCTGTGACATCTCATCATATTCACTTGGGTAGTTTACCAAACTCAGTATATTTTTCTGCACCCCCAACTAGACAATTAAAACAATGGAAGGTCAACAAAAGATGAATTTCCAGGTACCATCAGCACAACTTTCAGGACAATCATACACACAAGTCAGGGAAATCTCTTCCAGTTCCACCAACCCTACAGTAAGATAGACCATTTTCAAACACAGAGTGAAGGAGCAGAGGTGGATCCTCTGAGCAGCACATGATGCTTTCCCTTTCAAGAAGATGCTCATTGCTTTTTTTATTTCTCCTCTGTGCTGATTTCCAAGCTGAAGGGTCCTGTCCTTCACCTCCATGCATCCTATAATCATTTGTACCAGCACAAACCGTGTTTAAACCAAGGAAAAGCACCAAGAGGAGATATCAAGCCCATGGCACTACTAGCCTACGGGACAGTATCATGATGTGCAATATTTGATTGTACATTCCCCATATAAAATTAATTTATAATGTATTTTCAATGGACCACCTACAGCTCTCAAAGTTTAACCAGATGGAAGCAAAAAGACTCCATTGAGAGATTTGAATCAACAAAATATGATCACAAAAATAAAATTATTCCATTATGATTTTATTTTTTAAAATGAATACTACTCAGTAGGGCTAAATGAATTATTTTCTCTAGAGTACTCTGGTCTGGACTTAAGTACATTTGAGAGGTTTCCCAAAATAACTTTTTTTAGAAAGATGAATTTATCAAGATTAAAAATTTCCCCTGGAAATTCACTGTAAATATTTTCTTAACCTACTTTTCTTCCTCACTCCCTCCATAGGAGCTCTTTGTCTCATATCAGTGCTCTGCCACTCTCGGATGCTATGAGTCCTTCTGCCTCAATGCTTCTTGGGATAAAATGATCTTTACCAGAGACTCTGATGGAGTCAATTTAAAGCCACCTTTTTTGATTAATGCATTTCACAATTCCTCTCTCTCCTCTCTTGCAGCTCTAATTACTAGTGGATTTCATTTTATTAAAAAACCTTGAACAGCGAAAAAAAACCTAGAAGGCACCCTAAACCCCTCTTCCCCTGCCATCTCCATCTCTCCCTGCCAGAAATGACCCCAGTGATCTGTGCTCAGGATGGCAGCAGGGCTGCCCGAGCCAGCTGGGAACTGCTGAAGACCTTGGAGATCAAGCCACCAGCCTTCAATTTTGACATTTGGTCGTGGGTGGCAGATTTCTTCCTTTCACACTTAAAAACATTGAAAACCACAGTAGTTCTGTTTGACAGGGAATTGGAAGCTGATTAACCTTATCTTATTATGTGCAGATGTTGAGACAATTTCCCACCCACGTTGGCCAGAAGTGGTCTTTGGACCATTAGCCAATGCACAACACCATCAAGAGACCTAAACCCTCTGTATGCTGCACAGACCTCAAATGGGGTTTTGGTGCTATTCAGTACACGGGAATCAGGGGACAATAAGGTTTACTCCTTGCCCTACAACTACTCTGGAACCCATCTCTAAATATCCTTAAATTTTAGCATCACTGCAAAACATTTTCCTGATGGGCCAAAAAAAATCAGCTGGGAGTTAGGACAACGCTCCCCTTTTTCTCTTCTGAAATCAGGAGGCTCCTTCTTCATGTACTTTCATTAAACCATTTGCCTGCACCGTGAGCTCAAAAATGACACTTTTGAATAATTTAAGATAACGATAATAGAAACATTAAAAAAAACTCTTGTAGAGACCAAACTTGATTTCTCTTGCAGGTTCTGTATTAGTTTTTCGCTTGTAGCCACTTCTGCTCTATCTTAAGAGCTATTAAAAAAAAGCACGATAGAAGGGAATATTAAGAAATTACTAATGCTTTTTTGAAAGCACCTATTGCTCAGTCTTCTGCAGCACTATTTCTGGATTCCTGTGCAGCTTTCACCTTTACACTGAGTATTTTACAAGACACCTCACATGCTCACAGCCCAAGTCCAAAGAGGATGACAGAGGTTTTCATGCACATTTTCCCCTGCAGCTGTTTTGTTCCATTGGGAATGATGCTTCATTGGGTCAGGACTTTTTTTTTTTTAATTTAAGGGATGAGTTTTATTTACAAGACAACACTAACCATTTGGATTTCCCAGCTCCAAAATTCCTTGTAGGTATTCTGAATATATTATTTTATTTTTTTTTTTAATTTTAAAGTCTATTTTTAAAGCTAGGAATGCTGGGTCTGACACATATTTTGATTTCAGGAAGACAGAAACAAGCTGCTCCTAAAATAGTGGGATCAGGACATCATCTTTTCCCCAGCAACATCTGGAATATTAACAAACTGGAGCAGGATTGGAGTTGCATTGGCTGAACCAATCTCCAGCAGGAGCCTCCCCCCGCTCACAAGAAGGGAAAAGCAGCCGCGAACGTGAGGAGCAGCAGACGCGCTCATCAGCTTCATGCCTGCACTCCTCCATTGATTTATGGGGCAGCTTATTTCCAGACCCACCTCCTTCAGGAGGAGGAACTTCAACTCGATGTGAATAATAGAGTCCTATATCTCTTAAAGCAGTCGCTGCTTCTTTCTGAGGTGGGGAAAGAGAGAATTATGGCAAAGAGAAATATTTCTCCTCCCTTTAGATGGGTCTGGAAATGAACTGCACAACCAGAGAGCTGATACATTTTGTATTTTTTTTTTTTTCCTCAACAACAAAAAAAAAAGATATAAAGCCCATAACCCAAAACACAGCTCGAGACAACGAGGAGGAGATCCAGCAACCCACTCCCGTCGTTAAAGCCGCACAATAGACGACACGCACGCCTTCCGCCCATTCAATCTCTGCCTTACATCTATATATCTATATCCACATGCCCCACAAAGGCACATTTTCTACGTTAAGCCTATGGATTACTGGCTCAGGCCCTGACAAAAAAAAAAATAAATTAAAAAAAAAAATGTTGCCAAGGCAACGAGCCAGGGGTTGCTATGGCATCTTGGAGCCGAGCAGCTGGGCCAATCCCCGCTCCCTGCGAGCTGGGAAGGCGCAAAGCCTCTAAATTTAATGTCAGTGCAGAGAGGAAGGGAAGCTGTTGAGGCATGCATGATGCTGAGCGTGCGCTTGCTAAATGCGGACAACATGGCCCCCATGATTAGGACCAGCACACTAATGAATATTCATTGGGCTGATTAAAGCAAAGTCAATTAACTACTTGACTGCTTGATTTTTTGCTGGATTTTAGTCATCTCTTTTAACCATTTTGCCACTGGGGATGCTCTTGTTCTCCCTCTTCATCTCCCCCTTTTCCCCTCTATATTTCCTTACATTGGCAATTAAGGTTTAGATTTTTTTTTTTTCCCCTTGTCTTTATGCTTTTTACTGACAATAACCCACCCTACTCAGATTTTATGGCTCACTTTATTTCACCAGTAAATCATGTTCTTCTAGGGTCACCGTCTTTTGCTACAGTTGTAGGTAAGCCAGAAGGTCACCGATTTCCATCAAGTTTTTAAATCTCACATGCGATTTAATTCCAAATCCACGGCTAAGCAATAATACTGATTTTCTACTTCACACTGGGATTCTCCCCCATCACCACAGCCCTTTGTTTTATAACACAGAGTTGCTGTGAGCCAGGTCAAGGGCTGCAGAATATATTTTTTTTTTATTCTGATTTGTTAGATCAGGATTCCTTCAGACAGATGACTCAGACCGAATGTTCTAGGAAACCTAAAGGGATCCTAAAATAAAACAACAATTCATTAAAAATGGTTTTCAATTTAGAGAGATGTCTTTCTCCCAGTGCAGCAGTGATGTAATAAGACTGCGAAGAGGACTGCATATTTTATAAAGATAATTTTTCAGAATGTGCCTACAAAATAAAACATGCGATTAAATTAAAAATAAATGAAAAATTGTTGGCCAAAAAAAAAAAAAAATTCCACATTTCTGAATTTGGTCCTTACAACCTAACCTGGGAAAATAAATTCCATTTTCATCACATTCTTTGGCTTGTTTTGAAAACTCTCTCTCAGGTTCTTGTATTAGGTACACAGAACTGTGTCAGAGAAAGATGTATTTACATAATAGTTATGACTCCGTCGCAGGGGAGTTATTAATAGTGGTAAGTAATAAATCTGATGGGGACAGTGCAAAACCTGAACGTAATCACGCAGTATTTGGGCTTGTGTCTTTGTCAGCAATTGAAGTAGAAAGGTGCAGAAAAGAGTAGAGTCTACAGCAGGGTAGGGACAACACTGACTTCCAATATTGTACATGCAATTCAGCTACTTGCACACAAAAAAGGGGGAAAAAATAAGTAGAAGAGGAATGAAGAGAGACAGAGCATAACTTAGTGGGAAAGTTTGCATTATTTTGAACTGCAAACTAAAAAAATAATTAATTTCTGTCATATAAGCTTCATGTACATACAAGTTTCTCTTATTTTGCTGGATAATGCACGTATTTATGTGGTTTTATACATATATAGTAAAAAATGTTTTTTGACATTAGACTATAGACAAAGATGCTTTTCCAGTGTGCTACTAGAATGTGGAAAATAGGGAATTACAATGTTTTCCTGTGCAAGTTGTATTCTGGGAGTGCTACAAGCAATTTCTCTACAAACTCGCTCTGTGTCCATCATCCCTCTATTAACGCCGTTATCCCAACTTTTAAATCTTTTCATTTGCAACCAAACATTTGGCACCTCTCTGGGCTCTAGGAGTTGTTTGGGTTTCACCCTGCCCCAGAAGGATAAAATCCCAGGCAGGATTTGGTGTGCGCGTTCCCGGCTCGCCGAGATGCCGCCCTTCTTTTCAGAGCTTTACGTTTCTGTCATCAAAATCAGAAATCTGCATAGCAACACTGAGCTCCGCAGGGTAACACATTGCATTTACCCAAATCTGAAGAAAAAAAAACCACAACAAATAATTACCTATTTACAAATTAACAGGATAACTAAAGAAAAGGAAGGGGAACACGTTAAACTGCCGCATTCAATTAAATAAAATATATATTGGGGGGGGTCTTTTTCAAAAATAATACATTTTCATCTATGTGCAGTGGAAATCTCTTCACAGGGGGCAATATGCAAACATAGATGTACACACACACACACACACACAAAGAAAAGTGGAATAATTCCATTCTTGCAAAAAAAATTTAGAGAATTGGATTCAGATTTTAACTGGGTCACAAATGAAATGTAGTCAGCAACCCACAGTATAGGGGGGGCAAAAAAGAAAAGGAAAAAAAAGACAAAAACCCACCCCAGTGCCATGAAACTCAGCAGTCTGCAATTCCTGGTCATGAGAGGCCAGAGCATTAGCCAGGCAGGGTGTTGCAGGTCAGGATTAAGACGCATTAACACATTCACATGGAGGAAGCTTGCCCAGCACCTGCCCACAATTTGCCAATTCTCTTCTCTTTCCTTCCATGGGAATCAAATTCTCTTCTACTTGGAGGAGGATTTTTTAAATTTTTTTAAAAAATAAAATTATCTTGGGTAATATTTGCATCCCTGAGCTGTGAAAAGTATTTTAGCTCAAAACCTACACAAGAGTAAGAACCACACAATTATTGTGCTTATATTGTGAATGATACCGAGATTAAAAAAATGCTCAAAGACACATATGTGCTTGCACATGCAGACACACACATGCTGATAAATGACAGTAAACAGCATCTATCCTGGTTCTAAGGTACGTGGCAAATTCTAGAAAGTATATAAAAAGGATACAAACCAAGAATCTACATCAGCACAATGGAAAATATTCTGACCTCAAACCCGTTGCGGGAGCAGTAAATTCAGGGTTAAGTCTCTGGATTTCTCTCTGATACTCTCAGCCTTTCATCATGTCTCTATGAATTTTTATTCCTGCACTCTGGGGTAAATTAAAGCTGATGGTGTCAATACAGAGTTTTGAGCCCTATTTCAACATTTCTTATGTTTTCCCCTGTTTAATTCAGACCCTTTACGTTTGATTTTTCAACAATTTAGAAAGAGGACTCGGGGCTTTCTAATCTGCTTTGGAAACGCCATATTTTTCCAGGAGGTTATTTCCCACCGAGCTTCCCCCCCACCCCCAAGTCATCCTGCACACATTGTGTCAAGGCAGAAGCCATTTTCCCAGGCAGAATAAATCCCTTGTCATTCACTTCTAGCAACATGATGGCTAATCAGCCCCCCTCCAAATCACCAAGAGCAAGAACACCCCAAAGCTATGGAAATCCTGAACTTTTGCATTTATCTGCTCTTGAAAAAAAAACAGCAAAAAACCAACAAACCCCCACAACCCTTCAGGAAAAACCTGATGCATTTGAGATTAAAAACGTGATGCAACTAGGATTAAAGCAAAACACGTTTGCAGACCTCGCAGTGCTAACCAACCAGAAAAGTTATCTAACATGCCATACATGTGATCGCTTGAATAATATCACAGGAGACGCCACGTCCCTTCCTCCCTGCGTGCACATCCCTCTCTGCATGCACACACATGGTATTTCTAATAGGATCTCTTCTTCTCTCTCTCTCTCCCCCGCTTTCACAATCTGCCGCTCTCCAATCTGCCCACTCTGCTCTATTTTCCCATCCAACATTCCCCCTTTAACACCTTCCCCTCCTCTTCAGCCCCCATCCTTGCTCCCTCCATCTTCCCCCCTCCTCCAGGCTCTGTTATGGGTCACGTTAGCCCCAGTGCTGAGTTTCTGGTCTGTGGACATGCAAAGCAGTTAGCAGACTGGTTAAAAAAAAAGTAAAATTTCTCTCCATCCTATTAGCACTTAAATAACGAACTAGCTCCTCTAATAATTTGGTGCCTAAAATCAATTTTGGACAATGTTCTTAATATTCAATCTTACTTGATGCTATTTTATCAGAAACTTTACAGATAAGTTCACTATCTCTGCTTTATGGAGGGGAAGAAACAGCAGAAGGAGGAAAAAGGTTTGGTCAGAGCTCCTCAGCAAGCTGGTAGCATCGCCTGAAATAAATTAGGTCTCCTGGGTTCCAGTCCAGTGCTCTACCCATTAGTCTCTGACTAAGAAACAAATGCAGAGAGGTCAGAAAATGCGTACATTGAAGCAACACTTCATTGTTCCTTGTAGTCTGTAGAATAATTACTAGATGCAGATGTAGGTAGAGATGCCTGAGGCTTTAGTGATCCCAGGGATATATTTATAAGACCTGGTTTTTCCTCCAGACCATCCTGCTGCTCTTCTGCGTTGCAGGAACTATTCACTCTGGCTGCAATTTGGTCCTAACTTGGGAAGCGCAGGACACAACCACATCTAAGCGAAGCATCTAGTTGAGGGAGTTCAGAAGAAACATCAGGCTTTATCTAGGCCTGGTAGGATTATGGAAATAAATCTTTAATTTCCCAGAATCTTGTGGCCAGCTTGTGTGTTCCTACACATAGACACTAGAAAAAATGTCTGGACAGTGCTGAACAACTGGTTCCAGGTGGCCCTGCTTGACCAGAGCAGTTGGACCAGATGATTTCCAACCTCAGCCATTCTGTGATTCTAAGAAATTTGTGTTCGGTTTTTTTGTTGGATTTTTTGTTTGTTTAATTATTAAAAACCAAAAACAATCTTTATGAAATTTCAAAGAAACATTGTCGCACGTTTTTCAAATATTGCTTTATAAACCATTTTCTGATTACAAAAGCAACAAACAACTTTCTCAATCTGCAACATTTCTGCTAAGGTGGCTATTCAAATTTCCTCAAAATAGTGACACCAATGACTGTGAGAAACCTGAACAACCAGCTCACCCGAGGACATTTCCTGTTCAAAACTTTGAGGATCAAGCCTTCAGCAAAGATTTCTGTGCACATCCAGGCTTCTTTACCAACAGGATGGTTTCCTTGCCTTGGGCAAGTACATCTTTATAAAAGGAATCCAAGAAGAAATCAGCCATGGTAAAAGGCGTGAAATGTCACAGCAACTTTTAAAAGGGCTCCAAAGCTGAATCCAAGGACTACAGACTTGTAAATACGGCTCACATAGCTAGCAAAAAATATTTGCAATTATGTATACACACACAAATTCCCAAGATCTGTGGTAGATTTGTGAGGAGTGACTAATTCACCCAACACAAAGGTGACACTTGTGACAACACTTGCATCTCTGAAAAGCTTCTGGCTGCTTCCCTCTCCAAAAGCTCTTAAAGAAACTGAAAGAGGGAACATCCCCTTCTAGATCCATAACTGGTTTCAACCCAGAAAGCCAAAGACAAGGAGAAAATCTTTCACAGTGGGTGAAGTCACCAGTAGATTGTCCCAAGCATCTTGGCACTCATCTTGCTCAAGTGACCTGGAAAAGGTCACAAACAGCAGAATGACAAAGTCTGCAGCTGATGAAAAGTTATTTGAGAATTTCCCTTCTAGAAAACCCATTATTTGTGAAGATCTCGCTATACCTGATGACAGATTAATAAAACAATATTGATAAGCAGAGATACAGAAAAAGAACAGCTTATTTGTCAGGAGGCCACTTCGCTGCTGGACTGAGGGTGCTGGACGAGACAAACCCTCACCATACCTCTTTCATAATCTTGATACTTTGCATATTCTATTTGGTTATTTCAGACCCTTTGTACCACTGCAGGAGCACAAAGTCCATGCTACATCTGACAACTAAGGTCTTTACTTCTAAGCTGAAATAAATAGTCAGTGTCCCACAACATTTTACTGGTATCTGCACTCTACAGGATCCTCAGCAATAAATTTTGGAGTCATCTGGATCTATGATTATGCAGGGGATGATATTTCTCCAATACAGGGTGGATGGAAACTTCCTGCAGGAGCAGACCTGAGGTCAGCTTTGACTCCAGAGGTCTGCTGGACAGCCACCAAACATGTTGCTGACAAGTTGGAGGCTAGCAAAAATGCAAGTATGAAGGATTTTCTTGGTTGTCCTGCATATGTCATGCCCTTGCACATCTCGATTCTTGTGATTGATGACTATGCTCCAAAATGATATGCTGTACAGCTGAACCAGTTTTATCTTACAAATCTGTACAGCTTCTGCATGCACATGGTCAGGTATGAAGAGCAGTCTACCCAGAGGTGGTGAGAAGAGTACTTAAGATCTGTCTGAAAAATCCTCACTCCAGGAGATCCCAAGCAGGGGTTTCCAAATCCCTTAAAACAGGCACAACCAAAAATTTTCCTGCATCAGAGAAGTGGGAAAATGTGTACTGGGAAAAGACAGAAAGAGAAACTCTTTGAAATAAACTTGAAACCAATTCCTACTTTCTCAGGTTTTGTTGAGTAACACAACTTTCCTGTGTTAATAAAAACACACTTAAAAATCAGACGTGGGAAAGTCAAAAGCAACATGTCCAGCTTTAAGACACAATCTTTTTAGTTCCTAGTGTGCATGTGGATGCCCAAAAACCAGAAGACTTCATGTCCTAGTATTTTGTCTTGAGTGTGAGTGCAAGAGGCTGGGCATTGTCTCACTTGATATTGCAGTCAACAAGACACCAAGACTCATCTAAAACCTCCACACCTCAGTGCACAGGTTATCCAGGTGGAGACTCTCAGCTTCAAAGAAGCCCTAAGATGCACCACAAGTCAAATGTGCTCAACTTGCACAGATTATTCAGAATCAGAATAGCCCATCTCTGTGCTCCCTCCTCCCATGCCAAGTATCCACCCTTTGATTTCACCCACTCACCCAAACTCTTTGTGCCACTTGCAGAACATGAAGCCACCTCTGCACTGAGCCAACTACTTTCAACAAGTGCAACTGGGAGGCAGAAGAAGCACACAAGTGCATCGATGCAAACTTGTCATGGCCCCAGCAGAGCCATGAGCCTGCACATCACCTCTCTAGGAACTTGTTTGTATTCTTGAGAGAATGTTGAAAAATATCTCTGACCCCCAAACATTTACCTTTTGATCGGAGGTTTCCAATGTTGCTGTAGTGTATTAAAGCTGAGATGCTCATAAAAAAACTCTTTGTGTCAACATAGTAAATGACTCTAATTAGGCTGGTGGTGCAATGAAAATGCTTAATTCATTCTGATGAGGCAGAAGGAAGAGCTAAAATGTTTATAGACAATGGGTGAACAGGGAGATATAATGCTGAGTGCCAGCTTTAAATGCAAATTACCACAGAAATCTTTCCCTCTCCACCATCCCATTCCTCCCCCTTCCTCTCTCTCTCCCCGTCGCCAGCACCACACTGTAATCTCCTAGTGCAGTAATTAGAAGTGAAAGGAGCCACATAGAGGGGCCTCTAAAGGCAACACTGAAGAGAATTACAGAAAAAAATACCTGCCTTTAATAGAAGACAGCACCATTTCCCAAAGTGCACCACCATTGCAGCACTTAGCAGGGTGGTAGGATCAGAGAGGTGATGATTTGGAGGGGGTATTACTGAAATGGTATGTAAATTTATTGCATTTCTCTCCCCATCTGAACCTGGCTTCATCCCTAATGTCTGTTCACAGGGTTGGGACCACTTTGCCTTTAGGAAGAAGGCCAGGTCAGCACTAACAAACATTTTTGGGGACAGCAGCTCTTGTGGTGTTTCTTACGCTCTCCAGAAGTATGAAGCTACAAGTGGACAAGAAATGTAAGCCTGAAAAAAACCTCAGCATTAAAGTTGCCAAGAGAAAGTAAACATGGAAACCTTACAAAGTCATCCTTAGAAATGCTTCTCATCACACTTGCAGTACTTCAGCTTCTTTTAGAAGAGAAGAAATTACACATTTGATGAGAAGGAAGAGGTGAAAGACTGGAAGAGGACAAAGAAGGAGGGAGAAAAGGTAGCCAGCATTTGGTTTGGCATTTGGGCATGACACTTCTTTAAATGTTCTCATTTGAAACCTCTGGGATAGCTTTTCCTGGGGAGTTGAAGTGAAGAAATTCTCCTGCTACAAAGTTGACAGTGTCTTACATTTTAGGATCACCAGTGTCAGCATGGACACAGCAGTGCACAGATGTGTCTTAGAGTTTCACATCTGGAGTCTGGGCTAAAATTGGGTTTCGTTTAATTTTCTGTGAATGAAGCTCAGTCCAGCTTCAACGCTGAACAAATCCCCTTTTTCTTCCCACACACAGGCACAAAAATCACCTCAGTACAGAAGGTCAGAACAGGAGACCAGAAAATCTGTCAGTCAGACTACAAGCCAAATAAACTCCAAGTAAAATGCTGCTGAAATTATATTCTGGATTGAAATCCTTTAAATAAAAATATTTTTATTCCTCCTTGCAGCAGTAGTTGAGTCAAGCTTGAGGAGAACATGCAGGTGAGTGTGCCCTGATGTGCACAAGAAGGATAAGGTAGCTATGGACTTTTGCTACCAGGATGTGACTGGGGCAGGGAAAAGGGGCAGGTATTGGGTAGCATTTCTGTGGGTACTATGATTTTTTTATCTTTCCACACTAACACAGTTGTATTGTCAGTGGACAAGGTCATGCTCATTCTAGACACATCATTTAACACCATGCTCATCACTATAGGCAAGTCTAGTGACATGCCCTGCCCTTTTCCACAGGTGGCCTGACCACAGCAGCCAACCTGGGCTTGTCTTTACTTGAGGGATTTCACACCCTTCAGGAAAGCTGCAGGAGGCTGAGGTGTGCTGCTGGAGGTCACTGGTCAGACCCTGCTGCCAGATCGCGTTATGTTACCAACTCCCGATCAAGCTGGAGTTCCTGACTTAAAATATTTTTATATGCTAAAAATACAAAGATGATGTTTTTCCCACTCCCTTAAGGCCAGCATGCAGGAGGTCTACCTACATCCCAAAGTCTGGCTGGGGCACAGTCACATTCCTGCAGGACAGTTGTCACAGAGGTGATGTCACATTTGTCTGTTGCATAAATATAACAGGGCACCTTCTTCTGCACATCATCATCTGCATAAACTGGACCACAAAAGCCTGAGACAAAACTGGACTTGGAAAAATACACCACTTGCTTGTGCCTGTGATTCATTGCCAAGGCTCAGCTCATTCATAAAAGATCTCCATCTGACCCACAGAGCCACCTCAAACCCCTGGTGTGTGGGTGATACTGGGTTCTCCTCGAGGATGCCCCTGGGCACAGCACCACGTGCCAACAGCTCCCTCTCCCCCAGCCAGGAGCTGGAGCATCCCACCGTCTCTTTCTCTCCTTCTCTGTGTTTGCTCAGTGAGACAGAAGCAATACCAGTTTGCAGCACAATAAACCATGTAAAGGAAGCATCAATTAACTAGAATACATGGATATAGTATTTAATTAACTGATAGGCTCACAGTTACCACATGATGTCATGGAAACCTCAAATCTCCTGGGTGCTGCCTCACACATGCCAACAGGGAATTGAAGCCATCACAAATCCCATGTAAAGTTTGAATCCTGACATTTTTAATTAAAAAAAAATATTCTGACTCACTTTAAGTACCTTTTAATTGACATAAATGTGTGCACATCTTTGGTACTGCCAGAGCCCTGAGTGTGATGACTCTCACAGAACAGAGGCCAATGGCATTATTCACCCATTCAAGGCCACTGCCATTAACCATGGCTTTGTGGTCAGGAAGGAGAAGAATGAGCCCACAAGGCTCTAAGGATATAAAAAGAGGGCAAAATACTACTGGATGGGTTTTCAAGGATAAAACAAGATAATACACTACATTTACATTGCCTTTGATATGAGGATCTCAAAGCACTGTGCAAAATAAAAATGCAAATATTTAAGGCTGATTTCCTGATTCCTAATTGAGCAAGAAAGTATCATTTAAGCCTGTAATTTCTTGTTCAACACCTTTTAGAGAGGTAACTTGCTCCAGTTCAAATACTGAATAATATAACCCCACCCATTTAAAAAAGTGAGTGTTATTTTACAGGATCCATAACTGAGGAAACTGAGGCAAACAGAAGTTGTGGCCATTTGTCCCAAAGTCAATGGTTGTTGGGTGCCAGAGCTCAGAATGGAGCTGAGACAACCCAACATGAGCCTGTACTGACCAGTCAGAGCCAGGACTGGTGTAAGAGGGAGCAGTACATTCACAGTACTGCTGGCAATGCCCAAGCACTGCAAATCCCCTGGGATGTGCCTGGAGCATCCCTGCTCACACGGGGTTTGTCAGGGCATCTCACACTCCAGCAACACTAACTCCATCTCCTCAAACAACTGCTCAATAATGCAAAGCTCTAGTTTCCCAAGTACCAGGCTGCTGTAGTAGGTATTGAAGTTCAATCTTTGCAGCCCATAAACAAATACCAACAACCAACCTCAAACAACACTCTGAAAGAACTAATTTTAATTCTCCAGCTGTAAATATTCATGCTTTAATTCCATTTACTGCAAGATATTTGCTGCCTGATACTAATTTTGTCCCAACAGCTTAAATGACAGGAAAAGCCCCTGAGATGTATTGTGTACCTTCCTTCAGTGCTTTGACAGTGGAACATTAAGCTTAAATACACCGAGACAGGTAAGTAGAGTATTATTTTCTGTCAATGAAGTTGTGTGTTTGTTATAAGTATCCATTGTCTCTGTTTATGTGTGAATTAGTTTATAGATTGTTGATGACAGAGCTACAGCGCCCTCCCTTAAGGGTATTGCTGATATATTACCTTTGAAAGACAATCACAATTTATTCATTCAAACACAGAGCTAAAGATAGATGCGCACTGGAATATTTTGAAATATTGCATTATATATAAAATGAAATAGGGAGGAAGCTAAATTACAGAGCTATAATTACTTAGAGTTCAGGTGGCACCGTAAATAATCTATTCGCAACTCGCTCAGTGTTTAGGATGTCATCAGAGCAATATAATTAACATGGTATAGATGGGAACTGTGCAAGGCAGATGCCTGATATACCCAGATCAAACACACTATGATATAAGTATAAAAATCACACAAACACATACTATGTCATTCATGAAAATTCATATAAAAAAAGAAAAAGGCAGCAGTTTGACAATTTTGAGGCTCTATACCTGGTCAAATTTACCACTAGCACCTCTGGAATAGTCATAGTTAAATTTATGGGCATACTTCAGCATTTATGTTACAGGGGTATAGATGGTTTTGCACTCACTGAGTTCATACTCCCTATGAAATTCTTTCACTAGTGCTCTAAAACTGGTTTCCTGGCTATTTGAAATGAAATTGTTACAAGGAATAAGTCGCCAAACAAAACTTGGAATCTGCAAGTCATCTTCATCCAATCCTGTATCACAAATCCACGAGTTCAGTTATCCAAATTGACTTGCTTGGAAATTATAAATAAGATGTTCAGCAAAAAATAAACAGATTAAGAAAATCAGAATATATTACAACGGGAAAACACCTCCAAACATCAAAAGTCTCAATACAGTAGTTAAATTTCTAAGAAAATATTTTCTATTTTACATTGAAATAACAAGATTTGTCCATTCAAATCTTGTTTCCCCACAATCTCTGCTCACATGGTAAAATGTACATATACCTTAGCACAGGAGGAAAATTTTAGAAGCAAGTGAAGGTGCATTTCACAGGCTCAAAAAAGGAATGAGAGAAGCAGGTGGCAAATTTTCCATTAAAGAAACAGAAAGATGAGAGGAATAGGTTTTCAAGAGGGTTTGTTTGGGGTACAACAGTGTGAGGGACTGAAAAAATAACCTGTTTTTCCCCAAGTCCAAGATGTCCTTAAGTTTCAGTCATTTGAATCACAACCATATTTTTAGGGTCTTTGAAAAACAATCAGATTGGTGTTGCTCTATTTCTGACTCACTCCTTTCCTTCCTGGAACATTTTTCTAGTTGCTTTTCCCCTATATATTATTTTTTTTCCCAATTTTGTTTCTGCAGCAGGGAAAGCAATGGGAAGACAGAGAGTGGGGGACAGACTCTCACCATTCCCCCTAAACTTGAGGTGAGAAAGTGAGCCAGAAATGAGATTTTTTTTTTTCCCCTCTACACCTGTTTTTCACTGCTGTCATCACTATTTGCAGTTTATGACACATTTTACCATTGAAAAGAGACCCAATACAAAAAAACCAACAGTAGAGTTCTGTATGTTTGCTCTTTTACCACTTTCTTGGCCAAATATGTTTATTTTAAAAGACAACTTTTCCCCCAGCCTCTATCCCTCCACTCATATTAAAAACCCCTCACCAAGCGTAACTGTACCCTCCAAATAGAAACCATAGCAAGCCCTGGAGGACATGTCCTTCAAAGAGTTGCAGCCCAACCTCCTACAGCACCATCAGCTCAAAGACACAGCCACAATTTGTACTGAAGATGGAAGATGTTTGAATAAGTTGGGGTAAAAAAAAAAAATCATCATTCCAGCCAGCTTCAATGAAATCACAATTTCCTTTTTCCTGCAGTCGAATTGCAGGTACAAACATTGTCCTTAAAGAGTTTTGGCCCAGTACTGAGCTTGTTCTTGGCCTGTCTCATCACTTCACAGCAGAGGTGCGAGCAGGCTGGCTGGCTGCCTCCGCCGGGGAGAAGATTCAGGAGGTTAGACGCAGAGCAGAGGCGAGCGCTGTGTCTTTTATTAAACAGCATCTGCCCTTCTTCTGGATATATTACTTTATGCCAAGTGGTGTGGATGATTTTTTTTTATTTTTTTTAAAGTAAAGAATATTTAATGTCATCTAAAAAGAAAAATGGTCCCTTAAATTATTTGTGGCATGTCCTCTGCGCTGTGGAAGAACAAAGCTCACTCGCCCAATGTGCTGCACCAGAGTTCGGGAGCAGTGCTGACAGTCAGGAAGGAATTTATGGTCCCTGGGGAGAGATCTGCTAGGGTCCTGCAGAACAAGATAAAATATTTGAGGGTTGGTTGGTTGTGGTTTTTTTTTCCTTCTCTATGGAGATAGCAGAGATGAAAGTTGTAAATCCATTTCCCAGGGACCAAGACCCACCAAAACACCTTCCCCTCCTGGAAAACAGACTTGGGTTTGCAGGGGGAAGTTAATAATCTGGTTTTGTTTTCATGATGCTCTTTTCTCTGTTTCCAAGAAAGTTTGCAGGGTGAACAGGAATTCTCCAAAGGTTAAAAACAAACTCTAGAAAAGGCAAAAGAAAGCAGCACACTGGGTTCCCTTCACCTTGGGCACTCATGATTTTGGAGGTTTTTTTGAGCATGAGATCTTTGGGGCACAATTCATGATTAACAAGATTCACAAACACTTGCAGAGGCCACCTCCATCCAGGTGTCACCAGGAAGCTGATCAACCTCATGTTTTTAAATGCCTTTCATTGCCTGCTCCCTTGGGGCCAGGCTGAGCTCCAGACTCAATTGGTGGTCACAGCTGGAGTGCTATGGACAAGGTTTGGGTTATTTCTCAAGGACCAAAGCCCTCACACAAGCTGTCATTTCCAAGCCCTGCACTGCAAATCAGTGCAAACTCTGCATATTGGTACCAAAATGGTAACTGTTGGGTTTCCAGTGCTGGGCCAGAACAGCATCACACTTACTGAACAGCTCCACCATCATTTTAGATCTTCTACCTGCCATGAGACAACCTCTTCTAAACTTGCCCAATTTCTTCCTCCAGACAGAGAAGCATCACAGGGTAAAACCCTCAGACACCCATTCACAACACACAACATGAAGACAAAGGGCAGAGCCATTAGGACTTGTGCTCTGCTCTGTGCCAGGCTGGCTGACCCATCTCCTCCTGCTCCCACCGAGGCAGTCACAACACATGGGACAGTCTCTCTGCTAGCAGAGTAGCAAAGCACTCTGGATGGAGTCACAATGGCAGTAATGGATTTGATCTTATTATATTCATTAAGATGTTTATGGCAGGCTGACATGAATTTCAATACAATCCAATCCTCACTCTCTCCCCATAGCATCTGCAGCTCCCAGAACCTGCAAGTGGATGCAAACCTACTGTTCTTCAAAAATTGAAGATGCAGGTCAAAATAAAAACCAAAATATTACTAAAGCCCTGTGATATACGAGCTCTTTACAGTTTCACAGAGGTGTTTTGGTGCCTCAGCTCTCTTAAAAATAAGGGCTAACTGTAAAGCCTGATATTTGTGCCTGGCCCATGAAGCCTCTCACAATGCTACAGAGAGATGACAATCTCCATTTCACAAAGGACCCAGATCCTCAAATCCACACAAGTATTTAGGCTTCTACTTCTCAAGAAGAGTAAACTCCAGTAGATAAATACCTCTAAGGCTATGGAGACTGAAACAAGGAGGAATCAAACCAAAACCATTCCCCATCACACAGCAAACCAAAAGCCTGATCCCCTAACACAGCCCAGGGTCTCCCAGGCCCCAGTCCTCCCCATCACCCTGAGCTGTAGCCAGTTCCCATCGTGGCAGCAGTTCAGATCAAGGCTAATTGTATTTGAATGTACAGGGTACCAATTTTCCAGCGAAGGGGTTTTAATCTAACGTGCAGATCTCTTGTCTACATTCACATCACCCCAGAGACCTATAACATAGGTCATTTGTGCATACGCAATCTCGGTAATAGGATGCACAATTTTAAAATGGCTAAATCTGTAGCGAAGAAAAAAATGTTATTACAGGAGGAAAAAGAAAAAGATTAGCTCACAGGCTGAGATCATGTTTGCCAAGTTTCCACCCAGAGAATTATTCCAGTACTGAATTCTATGCTACCAAAATAACGGGTTCATACAGCAGGCATTGTGCCAGCTTTTTGGCTATAATTATAGTGTTTTCCTCTCTCAAGTTCTTTATTGATATCTGGAATTTTTTTATTTTTTATTTTTTTTTTTTTTTTTCATTTTAAAAGAGGAGGTGGAGAAATTATTTTATACATTCAACAAACTACAGCAACACTTGATGCTGTTAAAAACCAGGAAGTTTTAACAACCTGCCAGGCTCTAACTTCACAGGAAATGTCAGTGCCACTATCAGACTTTAGAGAAACCCCAGGGATCCATTACTGAGGTTTGAAGATGTCCCTGCACTTCCCTTTTAAGTGAACGCCGGAGCTGCTTGCTTCATTCGGTTGCTGCTGTGCTGCACAATATTCCTTTGAGGAGATGCTTTGCAGTGACAAAATAACTGCTGACAATGTGAATACTGACTTCATTTTAATTTTGTTTTACATTTTCTTTGGTATGTTTTGATCCTAAAAAATCTTTAGAGTGCATTTTTTTTTATGATAATAAAGCAACTATTTATACAGTACTACAGAGTCATTTTGTTGCTTCTCCCCCCACCCCTTTCCATTCTTCTCCCCATCCAAAGGGAGTGGGTTGTGAAGGTATGACATCCTCAGCAGAGTTTCAATAAAGAAAGGAAGTAGAAGGGAAGAGAAGCGCTCTAGAAAGAATGTAAAGATCAGTAGTGACACAAAATAGGTGAACACTTCTGTTACAAGCTGTAGAAACAAACATTGAAGAATGATGTCAACACGACTGGTAGGGCATCAAGCTCTTGCAACAGTCATCTCTTGTGGAAGATGTTAATTTCCCATCCCATCTCCATCCCAAAAGGGCAGCTGAGAGCAGTAAGTCTCTGTTCAGGAAGTTCTTATTCAGGGAGGAATTTGACTCAAGTCTTAATAAATTCCTTGAATCCAAGGTAACATTATTACTTCTAAAAAACATGCCTTTTTCATCATCTTTTATATTTCTGGGAAACTTCTCCAGCCACGACCACTACCACCAAAATTAGAATTCCATCAGCCCTGAACCCAGGAACAATTAGCCCAGCTGAGTGATTCTTGATAGTCTTTCACATATAATAACCAATATCCAATATGCCTCAACATTGTGAAGATCTCTGTAAATGAAGTGACATCTTTTGCTGGACAAAGCCTGGAAATGTTATCCGTCGGTGATAGGAATCCTAAGGGGACAACTATTCTCCCTCATTCGAAAGCTTATTTAATTGTTCCAGTTGCTGGAAATTTTAAACAATTTCCCCAGTCACTATGCCAAGTAGTGTTAAGCACTTTGTCTGGCTGATATACCAACCAAAGGCGCAGAGAGATAAGGAGAGCTGTGGGAATTACACAAACTGACTTACACAGCAAGAGTTCCCTCGCCCAAACTCCTTCCTTCAGCTTCACCACTACTTTTGTTACTTGTTATTATCATCACATAACTGAAGTGAGCAGCTCTTTCACCTCCAGTGCCTTGGCTACACTCACACTAGAAGGACTCAAAAACAAGATCCTGCATTTAACACCTTTTTTGTTCATCTCTCTTCTATATTTGCTTTATTTGCCAGTAAAACTATCTATATTTATCCTATTTAATTCAATATTCCAACAGCAGAGTGAGCATCCTGAAGGATATAGATTTATCTTTTGCATCTGCACTTATTTTCCCAGGTCAGATTTTCAGTGATAACAGTGGGAAGAACCTGATTTTCCAAGAAGTTAAAACATAACTGAAATCAATCCTCTGGATTTTTGAGCAGATGGAAATACTTTGTGCTCCTATGATTCCCAAATAGCACAGCAGCTTCTCAGCAAGGTCCTGCCTCTGGTTAGATAAACAGAAGTCCCTGTGTCACTAACATTAACAAAATGTTACTTCATGGCTTTTATTCCTCAAAATTGTACCTTCTTACAAAGTATGTCTTTACTGAGCAAAAAACCCTCCCTCCTTGCCCATCTCAACCATCTTTGCTTCCATCTGCCTAGACAAAAAGTTGGTGAAATTCATTTCTAAAATATCTCCTCCCAGCATCAAACTACAATGCAAAGGCCAGAGCATTTAGTGAAGGGTTGTATTTCTATAGCTCTCAGGTGCAAAGGTTGATCTATATTGGATTTCAGAAAGGCTAAATCTTCTCCAAGAAGCATTCATAAGAATCATTACATTTAGTCAACTATTGGGGCTTTTGCAATTTTAAATGGACCTTTCCCATCAGATCAATGAACAGGTCATTAACAATGTAGTGTGGGATTCTTGGAAAGGATTGATCTCTGATATGAAATAGGACTGCACAACTTGCAAGCTTTCCTGGATCTGGGAGAAGCCAGTGTGTCCTCTCAGACCTTTCCCAGTTATTTATAAGCACAGTCACACCACTCGTTTTGCACCCAAAGGACAGACAAGCTGGTCCTTGGCACAATGAACTCCCCCCTCTAGTTTTGATTGTATTAAGTTGCCAAAGAGTTTAACTTCAAGGACAAAACAACGAGCCACCTCTTTTCTCCTCATCTGACCCCCTGATGGATTGCCTTTGCACACCACATGGCTTTGGTTTCATCCTAAACCTTCATGTGACCGTTTATATTTGTGTCAACATCACTGAAATAGAAGCATCCAGTTTCCTGGTACTTTTAAAATATTGCTTTCATGTAAAGTCAGTTTAACTTAACAAACTTCTGGACAGACCTTCAAAATGGCATGAACTTGGGCAACTTCAGCACTGAAAATTTTCCTGAAGGTTTGAAGAGCCAATATCATTTCAATACTACATTCTGTTTTTCAATATCACATTATATTCTAGCTATACACTGACAAAAGTGTTTTCCTTCTCCATAGCCCTTTCTCCCCATTACAACAATATCAACACACAGAAGAGTGCAAACAGAAGGCATCTCTCCAAAGTCTTTTCCTTCCTTCTCCAAGAAGAGAGTCAACAGGAGCCAGGAATGACCAGAAGTTGCTCTGCACTTTGCTAGTTCAAGCTTGTTACTAAGTTAAAAAAACAGAATTCATGTCAAGACTGGCACCAGCCCACGAGTGTTTCTCCTCCAGCAAAATGATTTTGTAGAACTTCCTGATATTCTGTCACTTTAAAATGTTTTCAAGACTGATTTTTTTTTTTTTAAAAGTGTCTGGGGGCAACAACTAAAACTTTTCAGTTAAAAATAATTGACTTGCAGTTTGAAAAACCCCATAACACTTTTTGCAAAACCTTCTTTCCAAAAGTTTTTTTCTCTAACAGAAAATATGAAGAACATCATGTACAGGTACTCATTCCACTGAAGAAAATACATTTTCATTTTAAAAATCCCTAAAAGGCTCTTTTCAGGAACCAGTTTTAAAAACAAAATGATTTTTTTTTTTCTTTAGGATGAAATCAGTAGTGACTGAGCAGGGCTAGAAGGACCTGTCCTAAAAACTAGCAGCTATACATGAAGCAGGGCATGTATCTTCCACTGTAGATTCAGTAGACATGACCTCCATGTCCATAGCTCTATCCATTTCAGCACAACTACAGTGGTTTGTAGCTACAAACTTGGCCCATAGTCTCTACTCCCAGACACTTAAAAGTCTGATTTCACAGAATCATAGTGAAAGGACCTCAGGAGATCATCCAGTCCAACCCCCTGGCAAAGCAGGTTCACCCAGAGCAGGTTGCACAGGACCTCATCCAGGTGGGTTTTGAACATCTCCAGAGATGGAGACTCCACACCCTCTCTGGGCAGCTTATTCCAGTGCTCAGACACCCTGGGAGTAAATAAGTTTTTCCTTAAATTTTTCCTTTGATTTGTCCCCTCCTTAACAAGTTGCCTCCCATAGTGAAGAGCCCCACTGGTTTCACCATGGCCATCCAACCCAGAAGCATCCGTAGTATCAGCCTCATCCATACCCCCTGCAAGGTTTTCCCTGTGAATCAGTAACACTCATCTCCCAACCTTAAACCGATTTCATGGTAGGATGGAGGCAACCAACAGTCTCTAACATTGGCCTCTAATACAGTGTCACAAGCTTTGCCACTTCAGCAAGATGGGTTGTTGCCAGCAGGAGCAGGCGGCTCAGGATGCAGCCTGTATTCTTCCTTGGACAAAAAAAAAAAATACTATTAGTTTTAAATGCAAGTCGCAGCTTATAAATGCCAAGAAATTCCTCTTGCCACACGAATGTTTCCAGAACGCTGTGCTGAATTAAATGGATTCAGTTTGCTTTCAGATCCACACATACAAAGAGACAGCATGATAGATAAATATGTTTAGGGGTGCAGACAGCTCCGGTCAGTGGACAATTAAGGATGGGAAGACAACCATGCCCAGGTAGCTCCAGATCCAGAGCACAAATTATTCCTGCTAGAGAATTCTATTAGTAATATTTGCATCTTCTTCACAGAAATCCAATTATTCAGAATGACTCTGAGCACATTATCCATTTTTAGCAAAATTCACCTTATTCTGCAAACAGATTTTTTTTTTTTTTTGCTTTATCGTCACTTTATTTTTGTTCTGGAGGTCCTCTGGGATGGAGCATCCTTCAAGGACATGTCAGAGGAGCACGCTATCCCGTCATCCCCTCGCTTTGAGGCCTAGCAGCTGAATCACCCCCAGCCCTATTTTCTTTTGCAGTGTTAGATTAGCGAGAGGGCTTATGACCTGCCATCTGTCACTGCAGTCTGCTGACTCTGAGTCTCTGCTCTCTCTGCAACATTGCTGAGGAGGTGGAAGGCTTTGGGGAGGAGGGGGAGGAAAGAGCCTTTCCATCCTGCTGCTGCTCCTTGCTCCAAAGCCATCCCTTAAAGCCATAGTGTGTAAGCCCAACAAGGATGGATCAGTCCCACCAGGGAGGAGAGATACCCACCAAAGGGCTCTTATTTTTGTTTGTTTGGGGTTTTTTTTTTGTTTTAATGCAGTGACATTTTGCTGTCCAGGGGATTTCATGGCGTGACGACAAATCTAGTGGTACCTTGGAGGCAGCTTGCTCTGAACCTGCGGCTCCCGCATGCTGTTTGATCACACCTGCTGAAGCTTTCCCAGCCTTGCCAGGGAGAGCCAGGCAATGTGACCATGCATCTGGCTTCCTGGCAAGGAGAAGACTGCCTCTGGCCCCATGCCAGCCCAGTCCATCTTCTCCTGAAAATAGTGCACCATTTAAATTAAAAAAAAAGGAAAGAAAAAAAAGCCACACACCCCCCTGCTTGCACAGCCCCAGGGGACAGCTTTGTCACCCACCATGGATGGGAGACCCACAGACAGCACCATGGGACCAGGAACCAACCTACAGCGTTTGGGGAGAAAGCAATGCATCGACTGCTGAATTTTCCTGCTTGATTTAAAGTAATCTGGTAGCAAAGCTCCTGCCCTGAAGAAAGGGAATAACTTTTCATTGCAGCAAGGAGTCATAAGACAGCAACTCTCCTTGAAAGCTGAGGGAAGGAGTGTTCCCACCTCCTGTTGGTGTGCTTGAAAAAATATCTCTGCATAACTTCTCTGATATTTTCCACTGAGTCTCAGTATAATTGTACCAGAACTTACCAGCTCCAACCCTGCTAGAGCAGATGGGACTTTTTTCAGATGAACTTATTTCTGTCTTAAAAATAAGACAATGTACAACAGCCTGAGCAAACACCAAATCAGTCCAGTTGTGGTACCAGCCTTCTCTCCACAGCAGATCTTTCAACCTCCAATTCCTGAAATGGTTGCTACTTAAACACCTGGCCTATTTCAATGCCCAAAATTGAGCTCCCAGTTTCTCTGCTGGGATGTGCTCTCAGGTCATTTCCCCCCAGCCTCTGGTGAGCAACCAGTATCATTGTAAAACCACAACACATAAGGAAGAACCATCAGCCTGAGGATGAAATACATGATTTGGGACCTTGTGTGTCATCAGCAAGAGGGAACCTGCCCATGCATTTACCCCTGGTGCATGGGGAGGAGCAACCCTCCAAACCAGTCTCCAAATAGGTGCCCTGCCTTCAGATACCCTTTGGGTCTGTCAGCATTGGGCTGCTCACATCCTCTTATGCTATATGAGGAGCCTCCAGAGATGCTTTCCTTTGGCTGAGAAGGAAGAAAGGACTCAGGAACCAAAGGGAAGGAGCAAGTTAAATTATTTCTCCAACCTGCCATCCCCTGGGACTGTTTCAGCACAAGCTGATTCCACTTTGGAGATCCAAGTAGCCTCAGCCAGACTCCTAGTAACCGGCATCACAGAAATTAATGGGGTGGGGAGATAAGCTGCCACCTTGCCAAAGCATTTCTTTATACAGGGGCCCTTCCGTATCCACAGGTAAGTATGAAAATAAGTCTTGCACATCATGGTCAGATGCCACGTCCTCTCATCCCTTTCCAAGCAGTGATCCATCCAGCAGATGGTATTGTTGACAAGGAGCCTGTGGAACTGGCACTGCCAGTCCTGCGTTCCCCGCGGTGGTCCATGACCTCACCACAGAGCTCAGTTCTGGATGTTGCTAGGCACATGTGGGTAGTCTGATGTTAGCAAGCAGATATTTCTAGAAATAAGATTATATCACCTCCTAATTGATATCAGCAGTAAATCCCACCACACTAGGGCCATCTTGCCCCTGGATGTCCCCATCCATGTCCCCCTTCAGTACATTTTCTTCTGGATGGAATATGAAGATACTGACCATGTGGGCACCCAGAAACCCCAGACAAGTGACCCCTGTGCACTCACAGATCATCTCAGCACATTTGGGTTTGCTGCAAGTGGTCAAGCTATTTTTGCAGCATATGTGCAGCAGGGCTAACACAGTTTGAAAAATCACCGTACATGTGTTCCACTGTGCAGACGCACATATTTCTGGACAAGAAACCTCAGTCAGGAGCGTGACACCTTTTATCATAAGACAGCAGGACTTAAACATTCAACACGGCTCGGAAGCCACGCAGAAAATTTGTGTGCACAGACACAGCAACAGTGTGCACAGGCATAAAATTAACTGAGCTGTGTTATCCCCTCCAGCAACTCCACGTCCGGGGATGCTGTAGAAATACAATAGCGAAAGAGGACAAAGGACAAAGATGTGGGTTGTAGAATTTGGCATCAAAGCAGAAGCTGTTCAACTTCAGTTTTTCTAAGACAGGCTGGCCACTTGCAACCCAAGGAGCACACAAGAGGTACCATGCAGAGCTGCCACTGATCAGTGATAGGACCAGGGGAAATGGCAGGAAGATGTGCGAGGGGAGGGTGAGGTTGGCCATGAGGAAAAGGTTCTTGAGGCAGAGGGTGGTGGAGCACTGGAACAAGCTCCCCAGGGAGGTGCTCATGGCACCAAGCCTGACAAGATTCCAGCAGCATTTGGCCAAGGCCCTCAGGGACATGGTGTGAATGTTGGGATTGTCCTGTGCAGGGACAGGAGTTGGACTCAACGATCCTTTTAGGTCCCTTCTGACTCACAACATTTGATGATTCCATGAGTGATGCAGACTAGACCCGCACACATGCTGTAGGACTCACTAAGGTACCTCAGACTCACTATTTCTGGACCCAATGAGCCTATTTCAAACAACTCCTGGAATTGCACCCAGGTACATGATCAAAGCTACAGGCAGAAGATGGGTTTCCAGCAAGAGCCCAAGCTTCTTTGCCTGCCAAACACAAGGATCATGCCAACCCTTCAACATAGAAATGAACTGGTGAGACTTGATGGGGTACAATCAGGAAGGGCAAAGACCATTCAGCCACTCTTCCTCTCCTTGAAGGCCCATTACATCCCATTAAGCCATACTGGCTCCTCTTTGCACCAAAACCATAAGAGAAAGCAGTGCCCCAAGTTTTCTTGTGGATATTTTTCAGCATGAACCGCGCACATCAAATTCTTATGCATCAGACATGCAGAGAAGCTAAAAAGTCATTTGGAAATAAGGAAGTGTAGAAGTTACTCTAGCTTGAGGGCTCTAGTAATTTATGCACCGAGAATTTATACAGGTCATGTACCTATTTACTTTGCTGTGCTCTAAAAAAAAAAATGCACAGTTACCTTAGCAACTTTAACATTGCAAGGGAGTACAGAGCTTTCTTAAAGAGATATTGTCAAGAGCGGTCAGCCTGACCAGCCTGGTTGTCCTCTGTGTGCTAGATCTACATTCACATGCTCTTTTCCCTCAGATCAAATCTACATTTTGTTATTTTAACAATGAACAACCCATCTGAGAACTCATCGACACCATCTAGCAGTAAACAAAAATAAGTCTGCCGTGCACAAGAATGAGAAAAATGTCATCAAAAAATAGACGGGATTTACTCATTTTATCATCCTGACATGTTCTGAAAGCTTAAAATAATTTTTCAATTTGTGGAAATTGCCTAGACTCTATAAAAGCATAAAGCATGCTAGTTACACCTTGGGGGCTTTCAGATTTTAAGAAAACATTGTAGAAGAAATCTAATAAGCTGACTAGGCAGTAAACACCCAAGCTCTCAAATGTATTTTTGTTTATTCTCCTCTCTCCAGGATTTTCACTAGTTTTGTTCATGGAGTGTTTTTTTCCCCAAAGTCAAATTGAACAAGTCTCTAGAAGAGGCTCCCCAGTACCCAAAATGCAGAAGTAACTATTCAGAAGAGAAACACCTTCTCTACCCATCACCAGAGGTCTGATCCAATACCCAGCCAAGACAGTGAGATCCTACCGACTCTGTTACCAACCTTTTGTCAGCCCTGTGAAATACGAGAAAAATCTCACAAACTCAGGAAAAATGTCTGATAAAATCCCCAAGCTTCACAGTCACAGAGAAGGATGAAGTGTGGAGCTGGGATGCAGAGGAGATCACAGCCACCACGCCTGGGGGAAACACACAGCCCTCAACTTTTTGAATTGAGTGTCCAAAACAAGAACCACCTGATCCCAAGCACACCTGACACCAGCACAGCTTTCAGAGTGGCATCAAAAACACAAACTTGCCACCCCAGATGATGGCTCAGGGAGCCCATCATTAGCTCTCAAAAATCCTCCCTCACCTTCTGCAGCCATTAAAAGGAAAGTAAAAGGACACACTAAGTCAAAGAAGGACTGTGCTACAGAAAATGAGGATTTTGTTACAAAACTGTTAAGGCCACGATTAAAAATGGCCCAGAAATGCTGCACAGTAGCATCACTGGAATTTTGACCCTTCCCTTCTTTCCTACCCACATCTGCAAGTCATTGCAAACCAAAAAACACACAATGAAGTATCTTTTTTCTTCATACCTACATAACCATTATCCCACCTTCAATAAAAAAATAAATTAATGATTTATCTCCCAAAGAATTCTAACCTTAGAGGGCACACAATAGATTTAAACAACAGCTTTTTTCTTTTTTTTAAAACAGCTATAAGCATGATATATTTCCTGCAGCATCCTGTGAATATAGGAGGTGCCTCTTTTCTGCACACAAAGGTTCTACATGTTAAGCTGGGGCAGGGAGAAAAAACTATAAACCCTATTTTCTGGACCACCTCTTTATTCTTACATTATCAAAAATACAGGGTCAAATTGTGGCTCTTTTAAATAGCAGGGACCAAAAAAAAGGACTTAGAGATGCAAGGTGTGGACTCTCCCTGATGAACAGTATGTGGTTTCAATCAAACTCTACAACAGCAGATTCATACAGATATATTTCAGATAGCCTGAGAATCAGGAGAAATATCTACCACAAAACTTCTTCTTTAACATTTCTGACCATCCCTTTTCCTGGTAAGCTTTGCACACCTTTAGGGCTTCATTTCAGGAAAAGATGTGGGAGTGGATCTCCATAAGCAGCATGAGCAGACTCCTTCCAAAGCAATAGGGCTGGGATTTCGTTACTCTTTCCTCTCACCCTTGCAGTTAAATACAACCAAACTTCAGCAATTTTCTTTTAATATTTGTCCCATCCGCATCCTGTTGCTGAGACTGTTCAATTGGCAACAGCTTCCAAAGGTCTTGTGTTTTGGATTTAGCTGGGCCAGAGCTGGTTCTTTCCAGCAGCCAGAACAGTGCTGGGGTTTGGGTTCAACTGGGATTTGTTAGGAAAGAAACACTGAGAACAGACCGATGTTTTCAGTTGTCACTGGAAGTTGAAGGACTTTGTGTTTTGCTGGTTCACAGGTGAAAGATGGGGGGGGGAGAATATTTAAATTAACAAACTAAACTGGAATTTGGCTCTGCCAAGGGGCTGTTCCAACTCCTGTCCCCCATGGGCAGGAGATTCATGAGGGGCTCTTCCTCTCTTGCTCTCTCTGGCTTTCGCTCGGGCTCTGGCTCTCCCGGGATTGCGGTTTCGGGTCGGGATTGTTGCTCCTCCGGGATCGTGATCTGGGAACAGGCTGGGCTTGGTCAGCGGGTGGTGAGCAATGGCACTGGGTGTCACTCATTTGTATATTTTATTACTATTATTATCATTATTATTTTAAGTTTTCTTTAATTTCAATTGTTAAATTGTTCTTCTCTCACCCTATGAGTCTCCTCACTCTTGCCCCCCAATTCGCCCCCCTACCCCCTGGGCAGGGAGTGAGTGAGCAGCTGTGTTTGGCTGCCAGCCCAGTGAAATCAGCACATCTTGTAACATGCTCCGCACCTCCAGACAGGGAGCAACAGTCCAGCAGCACAAGGAGCAAATACCCCATTAATATCCTTCCTCCACATCACAGCCCCATGGAAACCAAGGGAGAGGCTGCACAGAAGATAGTGCAACTTTAAGCCATATTGGTTATTGTAAGGAAATCTCTCCTTTATATCCAACTTAAAGACACTATCCCAAGTTGCCCAGAGAAGCTGTGGCTGCTCCTCCCTGGAAGTGTTCAAGGTCAGGTTGGATGAGGCTTTGAGCAACCTGGTCTAGTGGAAGGTGTCCCTGCTGATGGCAGGGGGGTTGGGACTGGATGAGCTTTAAGGTCCCTTCCAACCCAAACCAGTTTATGATATGACGGTAGATCTGCCCTGAGGAGCAAGGTCCCCAGGTTTTGGAGCCTTCTACTCAAACATCCCAGCAACCATCTAACACAGCATCCCACCTGCCTTTGCTACTGAAGAATGAGCCTCATCCCCTCCCTTCTACCACTGCCCTGGAGCAGAAGGAGCCTGGGAGAAGAGATGAGGATGGGGAGAGGGTGGTTTGCACAGAGCTGCTCCACTCCCCATCCTCCACCCCTCGTCCTTGCCTGTGAGCTTTTCTCCATAGAAGGAAGCAATCTGCCTCCTGTGCCCAGGTACCACAGGCAGCGTGCCACTTTGCCAACGCACTGTCAGATCTGTGCCGCATCAGAATGAGCCCCACCACATTAATTCAACTTGGTGGATTTAAAAAAAAAAAATATAATTAAATAAATAAATAAAAGAAGGAAGGCAGGACAAGGCACAGCAGATGGCTGAGGACAGATACTGCATCCCATTCTTTCTTGCTCTGCAAGAAGACAGCTTCACTCTTTGCTGTTTATCGTGCTGCTTCTAGCTTTTTTCATTTTTATATTAAAAAAATATGCAGAAATTGGTGCCCAAATACCCAAGGTTTCCATGTTTTTGTTGCCCCTCCTTAAATTTTGTGGATTTCCATCCCTATTGCAGCTCTTCAGGCCACATGGCACAATGAGGGTGCGATTGCTATGAGATAATCACACCCTTTGGGTGTTATTAAGCACAAGGCTATGCCTCATGCCTCTCACTCTCCAGGGATGTTATTATATCATGATAACCAAACTCCCCAGAGACACCTTATTGCAATTATGACATTTCTTTCAGGTTTATGTATGAATACATTATTCAAGGAAATTACTTTGATCACCAGAAACTTCCACTTAGTGTTCAAATACTTAAACTGGATGGTTTACTGAGATGAAGTTCCTTCCTTACAGTGTCTGACAGGGAGAGAAACAGAGCTTTTAACCTGAGCAGAGCAGTACCAGGGCCTCATCACCAACATGCACATATACTCTCTCTTATTTAATATGTCAGCTTTTCCAACAACCAAACCAATCCAAATATTCAATCCACATTTTGGCTACTGCAATACCTGGAGAATTCATCTAGCAAACCACTTCTCTTAACAGTTTAAGATAAAAAGAATTAAAGATAAAGCTATTACCTTCTGGCTTCAGAAGCACAAAGACCTGGATGGTTCAAGGATCAGAAAGAAGTAACAGCTCCCCTTACTGATCTTATAAACTGAGCTGATCACTTAACTTGAGTAGCCTCACCTGTGTAAGGCACCCAGGCACCTGATCACACTCAGGTGTTTTCCATAACCTCCAGTAGCTGTTTGCATCAATGCTCCAGCAAAACTCGTTAGTTAAATGTGTCCACCTGCCTCCCTTGGTTATGGACACCTCTGTAGCAGCAGGAGCTGCTTGTACAGCTGGTTTTCTACCTCCATTGTGGTGCAAGAAAAATCACATCTACTATACTGAAGGGTTAAATAGTTGAGGGGCCAGAACTGACTCTACAGATTAGTGGTGGGGCAAAATCAAGGTCACACAGAAGATAGGTCACACGAAAGGCCAGCACAGTGCCGCAGATGGATAGTGTTAGCTGATAAAAGGTGTGGCCGGAAGGTCTCCAAAGCCCATAAGGATTCTTCAGGGACCAACTGAATTAAAACAGAGAAGCAGAAATAACACCTGCACCCCAATAGCAATGAATATTCCCTGGAGACCTATGGACTTAGCAAGAGGGAACTGTGTATCTGTTCCTGTGTTTGTTTTGCTGACCTTGGCTAAGTGTTTATGAAATACATATTGGTTATTGATCGCTCTCCCTGTTCCTCACCAGAGAGAACCCGACAGTTAATAGCCTAGCTCTGGTGTCAGAGAAACACAGGAAACACATGCATAAAAGAGGACACAGTCTAAATGTTTAGTAGGAGAGATCAGAAAATGTATATCAAAAACTCAGGGGCAACATCCATAGGCTTTTTCTCACAGTTTCTGTACATCTGGGCTATGTTCCCCATAGAGAGAGAGCACACCAGCTGTGGGGAAAGGAAAGCAAATCTGCTTTTCCCAGTGCCCAGCAAAACTCCTTGGTTCCTGCTTGTAACAACCCTGCTATTGCTGTGTCTCTGGAAGCCAGCAAAAGCCAAAAATCTACACCACCTTATACTGGAACAATCATCAGCCCAAGGGGAACAAAGAGGATAGAGCTATATTTTTACATTCCCTTTCAAATTAAAAAAAAAGAAAAAATAGTTGTGTGAGAAAAAAAGATAAAATTGCTTATTAACCAAATTCTGGCAGTTTGGTTATATATATATACACATATATATATGTATGTATATATATATATAGTTTTTACAAAGGCCTGGATGGGATGGGAAACGTAACAAGGGCTCAGTGTGCACAGTACAGCTGAACAAGCTGCCGTGAATGTTCCCTCTCTGGGTACTCAGCTAATACCTTAATAACATTACCCCTCTGCTTTTGACCAACAGTCAAAGAAGAAACCTCAGCGTTACTCCATATTTCCTACACCAAGCCCATCTTTCCTATGCAGTTTTAGTCCTTGATCACCTGTCTCTTCTAAACATAATTGCATCCTGTCACAAGCTTTGATCTCTTAAATAGAGATAATTTCTGAAATTGCCAATGTCTGGGGGCCTCGAACTACCTCACGTGCACTGTAGCAGAGCTTCCTTGCAGAACTGTTTAAAAAAGCAGGTATTTGGCTGTGGTGGGCTGTGGGGAAGTTCAACCTTTTATCTGGGACTTGCAAAAAAGCTCGAGGAAACAGCAAATCCATAAGCTCCTGACACCCTTGTTCATGTTGGTTTTGATTTCTATGGAGCTGCTTATGCTGATGCCTCTTCAGACCCAGATAGCTGCCAGGAAAAGGTTTCTGGAGATACCAGAGGCCACAGACCACACACTTGTGCTCTTAAGGTCGTTATGTGCTTTGGAAAACCCTGTCCTTCTGGGGAACAGTGCTGTCGTGCACCTAAAAACCAGATTTTGTTATACAGTCCCACCTGCAGACAGGGAAAGCAAATGTTCCCACTCTGTGTAGACCTTCTGATAGCTACTGCAATTCTCCTGTGTCTTCCTTAGTCTTCCCACCACCTTCCAGAGCCCATCGCGCTCACACCTCTTATTCTGAATTTGAGAAGCAAGTGAAAGCGTCAGAAAAATCTGTTACACAGGTGATGCCTCACTTACAACAGCCATGAGAACATTTCTGCCATGGAAGCCAAATATATATATAAAGTGCTAAAGATAATGACAGAGTGTGCATTATCAGCCTCTCATCACTGCAGAGTTATTGGGGATAAATTTGAATTTATGGTGAACTTCATACATCTCACATCCATTCCTGACTATCAGTGAAGGTGACTCCAGGCAGGGGCAGCTTATCTCCAATAGTTTACCAAGTTAATTGAAATGAGCTTAAAACCAGCTCAAATGATCAAATTCCTCTACACACGACTTTGTTTCTATCTCTTCTGCAATGTGACAGGTGATCTGCAGAATGACAATGCGACAGCGTGATTGCCAAGAGAGCTGGTCAAACACGTTCGAGGAGGGAAGGAGCAGTGAGCTGGGTTAAGAAGTGTGCTGTATGGATAAATAATCTCTGCTATTTGAAAACACTGGAGGATGCTGATAATTAACAAAAATACTAATGTAAAATAGTATTTACTGGTTTATTTTTATCATTATTAACTATTTATTTTTGTTGTTATTAATATTACTATGAACCAGTATTTCCAACACTTGCACTGCTGCCCACCCAGACTTTTTCAAACAGCTTTTTGCTTTATGCTATGAATAGGAGCAGAAACCAAATGCTTATATGTTATCAGGGAAATTGCCTCTTGCTTATCCTGTTATCACAGCACCTACCTGCACGTGGGGAGCAATGCCACGAGGTAGAAGCTGCCAGTCCCATAAAAGATGTGACAAATAGCAGCCGCGGTGTTTCTGTGCACCAGGGTTTGTTCACGGAGGCCACTGTGAATAACGAATGGATTCTTCCCCAGCCCAGCTCTCTGTATCAGTTTTAGCACTAATTCAGTCACCAATTCTGCACTTTGATTTAGCCAAAACCTTCTTTTTTTTTAAGCCAACACCTTTATTCGTGTCCCACATTGACCCAGATGTGTAGTCCATGCTTAAGCAAGGTAATCTGAGGCTGAAGTAAGTGCAGAGGAGGGCTACTTGGATGATGTGGGGAAACAACTCCTTTTTTTTATGAAAGAAAGTGGGAGAACCTGTCCTGTTTGGCCTTGCAAAGCTGAGGTCATGGGTGATACCATTGAGTGCCTCCTCCAGTTTGGAAAGCTGCTTAGACCTTTCCTCAAAGTGCCCGTTGTCCATTAGTAAGACTCCTGTGTTCATCACGGCTGCAAATAATAAATACAATCTGTCTACAATAAATGATCCTTTGGACAATTAACAAGAGAAATAATTATATTTTTAAAAAGGACCTTCATGAATCAGATCCTCTGTTTGCAATGATTATATTGCTCAAGAGAAGATCTTGCATCAATGTCTTTCTCAAAGATAGACCACTCTCCTCATGGTAACAAATAAAGGCTCTTGTTATGGTGTACTTGGTTCTCATAAGGACAATTACGCAAGGACAGCATCAGTGCTGCCAGAAAATGAAATCAAGAGAGAGAAGTCAGTGGTTGCCAAAGCTGAGCCTGTACCTTATGAAATCTGATTCTCTTCCAAAGACACAACTCTAGCCCGGTAATATTTGCAAAGGTGACACAACTCACAGCATATTCCTGTGTCATAAAATTCATTGAGGGCAGGAGAAGCCAAAAAAAAGAAAAAAAAAGAAAAAAAAAGAAAAAAGAAAATCAAACACTCCTACATTTAAGAACTGGATTTTAAAATAAATGCACAATGAAAGGTTAGCCTGTCATTAAGGAAATAGCCAACACTTTGCAGCACGAGTTAGCACAGTGCTGCAGCAGACACTTTGCATTTGCAGCTAATCTGCCAGTGATTAAACGAGCTGTTACTGAGCATTTGCCCTGTTGAACTAGGTTTTTCTTATCCTTATTAATCATTCATTTTACACTACAGTAGCCTCCTGTCTTTGAGCAAAACATCTTTTTTTTTTTTCTTTTTTCCCCTCTGGTGATGTCCTTTATGATCCCAAGAACAGATAACTGAACAAAACCTGGGAGAGCTCTAAAGAGTGTGGGGAAGCAAATTCTTTTTGCATGAAAACTTAGGGAGTTAAAAGTAGAGGACATGGCTGGAGCCACTAAGCTCTGGTGTAAACACGGCCATTTAAGAGGATTTGCATCCCATTTATTAACCTTCCAGAAGAACTACACAGACCCCAGTCAGGGAAAACAACTGTGTACACATGTTCATTTCATTCTTGTTATCGAAATATAGCTTCTGCCAGCCACCTCCCAGCGTTTTCCACAGGCAGATAAATACAGGGACTGGAAAGGGGTGGACAGATCCACCCTCTCTCCTGTCCCCTTTGGGTTTCATGAAATCTGGAATTCATTTTTTAGCTACATTTCAGGAGGAAAGGTGATGCTGTGTGGATGTGTCTGTGGATGCCAGGCACAGGTGGTGCCTCAGCCATGGCCAAAAGCAGATCATCTGCAGTGCTGAGGGCTGTGGAAGAGCCCACAACACCTCAACCATCCTCAGGTTTCTCCATAAGGTCCTAGTCCTGACACCTCTGACCACGAGGATGTTTGATTTCCATCTACATTCACATCCGGGTGCAAGCTCAGCTGATGTCTTCACTCTGTGCAGTGGTCCAGCACTGCTAGTGCAGAGCACCCTTGGGGGTGGAAATCTGGGCCTTTCTGGTACCTTAACAGGGGCTTTCATCTTTCTTTATGCAGTCCTGGGACACCAGGGACACCTAGAGCTCAAGATATTGCCAGGCTAAAAGCCACCAAGGGTATAAAAAATGTGTAGATGATATGATCAAGGCTCTGGCCAAGTTTCCAGGAGGAGTGCAGATGTAACTGGGGAGACTCTGGAGCTCTGCAAATTTGTGGTAGGATAAGGATGACAATCTGGATTTCCTAAGTCCCAGGGTGTTTTGTATCCAGGACATGATCCCATCCCATTTGGCTGCTCTCTGTGGAGCACAGAGTGAAGACATCAACTGAATCCCACACCCACAAACCCCACCTTGCTTTGGAGCTCAACACAAGGATGTTATCAGCCTAAAAAAACCAAACAGAAAATAAACCTTGTTAGAAGATATTTCCCCCCTTTCATTTCCTCTGTGTTTTGTTTTGTTGGTTTTTTTTCCCCACTTTAAACACACATTTCATTCACTTTCCATAAGGAAAATATCCTTCGTTATAGAAGCTGCATTAACTAATCCATTTTTTTTGCTTTCATATGGCAGCATGTTGTATGTAATATTTACTTTCCAAGCACTGCATAGGAACAGTTTTAAAATAAAGCTCTACAATTGTTTTTTTCACTGATTTTTGGTTAAACTACAGGATATATTGCTAAAGGGTTTCATAAAACTCTTCTATTTGTTCTTTCCATTGTAATTTATTTTAACAGTAACTTCTTTAAACCCTTAATGTAAGAAAATCCACCTTCATAATAGCTACACCACCACTAAAAATCTAACAACACCTCCTAGAAACCACGTTGAACATGCAATTGAGGTAGAAAACTTGACATCCAACATGTTAAAGATATGTAAGAAAAGTGTAATTAATGTAAGACAGTGAAAAAGAAAGTGAGTTTTGAAATCTCTCCCAGCGATCACATACTTCACAGTGTAGTACAAATGCAGTTCCAACTGTTATTTTTAGCCTGGCACACACGGGTATATTGTTACCCAGCCTGCTGCTAGAAGTATTTTTAAATATCTTTCTGAACAATCAAAGAAGATGCTATATTCAAGAACAGGCACCGAAGCCATCTTTATCTCACATTCTCCATGAGAACATTTGACCTTCCTGATTTGGGTTCATTTGACAAGAATTTGCTGGCTGCTTCAAGATCTACATCTCATGTAGAGTGATTAGAATAAAAGTTCATATCACAAACCCTACACAGAATAGCATTCTCTTTACCTACAAAAAAGTGACATTTTCCAAGCTGTTACCTAGAGAGCAAAGGACAAATGGAAAAGATCAGTCACATAAAAGCAGCATTATCATAACATCCCATGGCAATTTCAGAGTTCTTTGAAGGCCAGATGCTTCTGCTCCATATCTAAATTTCCTATAATAAGAGACTCAATGGAAGCACAAAACATACCCGTGTCACAAAGTAAAAAATCGTGGCTATCCTACAATTTCAAGTAATTTTCTATTTGGAGTTGGTCAATTTTTTTCAGTGTGAAAGTGGTTGGGTTTCCCCAGTGTGCCAGAGAGAGAGAGACAACAAAATATCGCGAGTCAAGTTGAACGAAACACTATAGACAGATTGGAACCATTGAACTGGCTCAGCGGGACAGGAGCTGCGGTGAAGGAGTTACAGCTGAGTCTGAATTTCCTCCAAGTGCAGGAATTGTCTGGAAGGATCCCATCTCATCCTTAACAACTATTGTGTTCAGTTCTGGGCCCCACAGTTCAGGAAGGACAGGGAACTGCTTGAGAGAGTCCAGCACAGAACCACCAAGATGATGAAGGGAGTGGAGCATCTCCCTGCTGAGGAAAGGCTGAGGGAGCTGGGGCTCTTTAGCTTGGAGAAGAGGAGACTGAGGGGAGACCTCATTAATGTTTATAAATATGTAAAGGGTGAATGTCATGAGGATGGAGCCAGGCTCTTCTCAGTGATGCCCAATGGTAGGACAAGGGGCAATGGGTGTGAGCTGGAACACAGGAGGTTCCGCTTAAACTTGAGAAGAAACTTCTTTACAGTGAGGGTGACAGAGCCCTGGGACAGGCTGCCCAGGGAGGGGGTGGAGTCTCCTTCTCTGGAGACATTCAAAACCCGCCTGGACGCCTTCCTGTGTGATCTCATTGAGGTTCCTGCTCCGGCAGGGGGATTGGACTGGATGATCTTTTGAGGTCCCTTCCAATCCCTAATATTCTGTGATTCTGTGATTGATAATCCCAAACCAACCTGCCTGTGGGGAAAGCTTTTTGGTGGTCTCTTCCTATGCCAAAGCAGACAACTTCCAATGTGTGTAGAAAATCCTTGGTTCTACTGCAATATATTGAGTATATTGGTTGTTGGTGTTCAGTGGCCAGACTTTTGTGAAGCTTCCAAAGTTTGAAAGTCAAGAGTGAAAACGCAGAAAAGTCAATACTTCACAGGACCTGGCTATGGTTTGAGCTCAGTGATGAGCAGCCCATGGGTACACCCACACCAAGTTGACATATTCCAAATGCTGCGAGCTCTGTTTCCTTGCACAGATGGCAACCTTGCATGGAAGGTCCACAGCGAACTCTAAAACTGTCATTTCAACCCAACACTCATGTCGGTCCTGCCTTTCTTAGGCCAAAATCATGCCAGACTATCTGCAGGAGCTGGGAAAGAGAATGGCTTTAGGAGAATGTAAACTGACTTCACTGGAACTACTGCCAAGCCAGGCTGATGGAAACAAGAGGAAAATCACTGTCCTCCAGTTTTGATTCCCAAAGGAAGCAGAGCCTTTGCACAGCCCTGATTCCTGCTTGCTTAGCCAAAAGAGAACAAAAACAAATAAGGAAGGCGCTGGATGCCATCCACAGTCAAACCAATGCACATACCTACCTGACCTTGCTTTGTGAAATCATCTCAAAATACGAGTTGGTTTCCTGGTAGTTGTTATTTATTTATATATTTTGGTGAGGAAAAAAAAGAAAAAAAGAAAAAAAAAATCGATTCTTCTATGATTTACGGTGGGGTTAAGGCAAACGTGAAGCCCATGTTAAGGCTGTTCATCTCATGATAAGGCAGCAAAAAGGTCAACAAATTACTCTCTCCCTAATGGTTCATTTGAACCAATGAAAACAGGATATTTTATCCTCCTGGGTCAGGTCTGCTTAGAAATCCTACGTCCCCTTCCCCCCTTCCCTCTTCAACTTTCCCCCATACCTCCTCCCTCCCTCCCATTCCCAACCCCTTTCTTTTAACTCTCTATCTCTGATCCTCCAAGGTGACCTTTTCTCCCACTCCTAATACCAAATTTTCTGGCTGAGTGACGCTGAGCGTTGCTGCTGCCCTGGCTGGGGGTCCCTCAGCTCCAGGGGGAGGACTCCAACTGCAGCCCCAACCCAGGGTGATGGGTCTTGTGCTGAGCAGGAAGAGAAACCAGAGCGAGAAAGAAGGAGGGGATAAAGCCCTACAGATCCTATCCAGCTTGGGAGAGGTTTATGTGGCAATTTGAACCTCATCAGTTATAACTTATATAGATATATAAATGTATATATAGTTTATAAACTGGCAGGGGATGAGCTGAGGTTCTTCTGCTTTAGCCAGAGCGGGAGCAGCCAGCGCTAACGGCCGCCTATTAGGAATAGCTATCACATCTAATTGTTATCCTCGCTGCTGATTGAAGGGGGAAGCGGAGGGATGGGAAGTTCAGCCGGGTGACATGATGCAGTTTTAATGAGTCTCTCTTTTTCTTCTCCTTTTCTTTTTCTTTCCTTTTTTTTTTTTTTTTTTTTTTTCTTCCCCTTGGCTTGGTTGTTTTAATATGGAAATATAGAAAATTCTAAGAAAATAAGACTGGCACTGAGAGCACAGACCGAAGGCAAACCTCCAGGAGTCTTTCAGCAGTCACAGGGCAGCAATAGCACTACAGAAGCAATTAGTTCCTTGAGTTCTTTAATACAGGGCCTTTGGAGGGGGTGGACACTAGATTAAGCCCTGCTTCATTTGCCTATTTATTCAGCTGTCAGAAAGCTGAAAGGGTTAAATCATCTATTGGAGAAGAAAGACTCTTACAGAGCCAGTCCCTGGAGTGACCGTCCCCAGCGAGCAGCCGTGGTGTGGACAACGCAGGCTCCGTTGCAGCACGGCTGGTGGCTGCAGTATGACCTCATGCATGAAATAGTTAAAAATGCACTTTTTTTTTTCCTTCCTTTCTTTTCTTTCCTTTTTTTCTCTTTTTTTTGTTGTTTGGGTTTTTTTTTTGCAGTGTGCTACGTGGCGGGATGTGCAGCAGAACCTGACTCAGCAAAGGCGCCTGATGTCAGAGCAGCCCCAGCAGTGTTGGAATTCATCCTGAGCAGAGATGAGCAAAGCCTGGGGCAGTCTGCATCAAAAGCCAAAAACTCTTTCTGCAGAATAAACCCAAGTTTAGACAGAGAACGTTTCTAAACTGGGGTACAATCCTGAAACTGGGAGAGGTTGGTTTGCAGCAATGGACTCTCTGTCTTTAAATAATAGAGAGATGAAGCTCCACGTTTGGGGATGGTTTGTATTTGTTCCCTTGCAGCCATGCGTGCGTCCGAGTCGTGGATCTCAGTACCCTAAAGAACTGATGCTCCCCTACATATCCCAGTTTCTATTTATAACGTTTCATCAGAACTAGATTTCAAAAGTTAATTCTCCCCCTGAAGTTTTTTTCCTTTGTGTGCCACGACACAAACTCTCTGCATCAATTGCACCTGTGCCAGGGAGGGTTTTTAATTACAAAATCATGGCTGTGGTGCATGACCAGTTTATCCCTAACTTAGGTCACTAATTTGGGTTCTCTTTTGGCTGAAGCATCCCTTAGTGCTCTTCACAGTAATATCTGACAGCCTAGATCCAACCCCAGAGCGTTTGCTCTTTCTCACGTTATTTGAGATACAAATCTGAGAGAATCTGGTTTCACAATCTAAGAAATGCCTACATTTGTGTGGTTGTTCTTCCAGGATTTTTTTTCTTGAAGAATTAAAAAAAATCAGCGTATTCAGAGTAGATTTAGAGAAACAGCTCACATAAAATCACTCACACAGAGGAGGAATGCTAGTGCCTATGGACTATGATAGCTCAAAACACAGAGATAGCATGTAATGCAATTTTCTTACAGCATATCATTGAATTTTGTTAATATAATAACCTGCAATAAAGTATGAAGACGGATTGACATGCCTTGGTAGCACAGCTGAGGATTCAAATATTTAAATATAACATGTTCTAGCTTGTTCCTGTTGCAATCAATGGAAGTTCTCCTTCACAGCTGATTGCAGTGGGGAAAAATGGATCCAGCTTATGCAGAATAACGACAGGAGGGGGAAATGGGCAAGTTCAGCTGAGTTTTCAAATGTTGATTTCTTAGCTCAAATCAGCTCTAATTTCTGTTTGGTTTGTGTGGGGTTTTTTTTGGTAGAGGAAAAAAAAAAAGAAGCTATTTTCTTTGACATCCATAAATAAACCAGAAATCATCCAATGCAAGAGAGAGGGAACAGAGTGAAAACCTTTTTTATGTGCATCTTCCTTTCATGCCTTAATGATGTAAAACTTCCTCAGCCACTCTTTTCTATTTGCTTCATCTCCCCAAAGGATAAGACCACATCCTGTTGGAACCTGAGGATTCACTGACCCTGCTCACAATTGACACAAAAAATTTCAGAACATTTTTGAGCTCCAAATCTGAAAACATAAATATAGAAAAAAAAATAATAATGGTAATCTCATGCTCAATTTATGTGCAGTCACATTTTCATATCACTCACCTATCTTTGTTCAAAGAGGATCATGAACAGGTATTACATCTCTTAGCTGCCTAGTAACATAATTTCTAATTTTTATTTTATTTTATTTTATTTTTTTCCCCAGGACTGTGCAGTTTCACGTTAGCAATTTGGGTCTGGGCATTGATCCTCCAAACTGACTTCAAAAGACTTTAACAAAAAGGCACTAGTTCATATTTCCACTGAGACAACAGCGATGCCCCAGTTAATCACAGGAGAAGGAGGCTCCAACCCAGATCTTGGAACGCTGAAATCAGTTGAAAAAGACTAAACCTATTTCAAATTGTTTCTACAGAGGGTATTTTCAATTACCTCTCCTTAAAACCATTTCCTTTGATTGACTTTAAACATCATGAAAGTTCTGGGAAATATAGAACTTCTGCTATTAAGAATCACGCGAACACGTTGAAAGCTAATGCAGATTTCCACGCTAAAAACACGCCGCTTCGAAATGTTTTCTCAGATTAAAAGCTGATGTTTCCAAAATAAAACTGTAGCAGTTACAAAAGCAGAGTGGATAATTTTGCTAGAAATAAGGAGGAAACACCTCATTTTTCCTTCAAACAAAACTAAATCAAATAGATTAATGAAGGACTAAGAAAATCAAGGGGAAGGGTCTTGACATTTCCAATAGGAGCTTTGAAGAGAAAGAAAATGGCAATCCCCAGACTTCCCAAAAAACCCCAAATAAGGAGGAAACACCTCATTTTTCCTTCAAACAAAACTAAATCAAATAGATTAATGAAGGACTAAGAAAATCAAGGGGAAGGGTCTTGACATTTCCAATAGGAGCTTTGAAGAGAAAGAAAATGGCAATCCCAAAACAATCCAAAGACATCCTTTCTGTGATACATGCCTGGAAAGAGGAAAAATGCATACTCCAAAATATTGCAGGGATGGGCAAAAGAAAACCATTCCACCATTTCCAGTCTCTTGACTTTAAATTCCACCTATCCCCCTCCCCAGATGACTTCAGTATTTTATCTACAAGGTTCCTATGGCTTGTTTAGTTCAGGTGGGTTTCTTGCTTTGGGTTTTGTTATTTTGGGGTTGTTTTATTTTCCTTTTTTTTTTTTTTTTTTTTGAATTGCACTTGACAAAAATCATGAACCTTTTAGCTGCTGAAAATTCCCCCGTACTGCAGCAACTGCTTGCAGCATTCCCGGGAAGCTTCATCTTTTGTGAGAAACAAAGAGTTCTAGGGAAGGCAGATGGGAGCAGCCGCCCAGCTTTGCTCTCCCATCCCCTTCAGCATCCAGGGGAAGGGAAAAGTCCCTGGCAGGGTATGACCTTGACAAGGATGCTCCGTTTGTAGCTTCCCAGGAAAACAAGGTCGCATCCCTCTGCTCCGGACGGCTCCTTCGCTTTCCGCTTTTACATTCAAATCAGCTTGGCGGGGCGGCGAGGCTGGACGCTCACCACCCAGCCACGGGTGAGAGCAGAACTTTGTGTTCCTCAGTTGGAAGAAAACATTGGGAATACAAATTGGAGCCTGAATCGTTTCCTGGTGTTATTTCACTGTAAATTTCAATGACCCTGGCATTGTGAAGCTCTCTCGTTTATTTTAAAGGCAGAAAAGATTTATTCTACCCAGAAGTCATTCAGAGAGGGATGGAGAACAAGCAGGATTTGGTTTGCTGTTTTCCTAACAACAATCAAAGTCAGGGCTGGTTTTTTGCTCAGTTGCAGCAGGTTTTAAGACTCTTCTGCTTCTCATTCAAAATAATCTCTCTTTTTTTTTTCCTATATTTCAAAAGCTATCCTATATCTTCTTCAGACATAACTCCTGGTACTCCAACGGGCCATTTACCCCTTTAAAACCCACCTGGGTTTTAAGTAGCAGTTTTGAGAGCCACCCATGTATTTCTTATACATGCCAAACATAAAAGTCCATTCATAATAATTAAGGATATTTGAGCAAATGTGGGGTCAATCTCCTGGTCTTAAAAAGAGTGTTCCAGTTCGGGTGTATTTTGAGACACAAATAAATATTTAGCATGAACCTCCTCCCTTCTAGAACAGGAAAAACAGGCTGGGGAAGGAGAAATGACCCAAAGACAAAGAACAGACCTGCCAGGAAGCTGAGCTTATTGCTCATGTTCTTGGCTGGCAGCCTCATCTCCTTACCACTACTCAAGCTCTACATCTTTGCAGGGTATGCAACTGGCATATGTAACTTTTAAAAGCAATTTTGTAAAGATGGGCTTCTATTTCTGCTCATGCCATAGCTTTTAATCCTGAGGCAGAAACAACCAATGCCTGAGTTTTGCATGCATGCATATGCATTACCTGGAAAAGGCAGGCGATTGTCAGTTTTGGGTTTCTACCAAAATCTTTCCTTAGCTGAGTTTTTTCTCAGGAACTGGAGAACAGACAGAAGCAGAGCCCTTCAAATATGTTTTCAGGATTTAAAATGCAAACTGCAGCCCTTCCTCTCTTCCCTGCATATACTTGGGGTGAAATCCAACGCTCTCGGTAACTCACAGATCACTCCGAGATGGAGCGCGAAGTGGCCAAGATGAACATCATACCGCAGAGGTGGACACTGAATCTGGGTACACGCTCTTTGTTGGGTAAAAAACATGTGCAGAGGAAGGTTGAAGCAACATAAAAGAAGGGACAGGAGATATTCTTGAGTGACCTGCTATCATTTGAATACATGAACTCAAGCTTATGCCATGTAGAACAGCTCCAGCCTCTAGACCAGTGCTGGATGTTAATGACAGAGAAGAGATTTCAAGCTCTACCTTCAGGGTTGGTGCTGGACTCCCTTTTGTCACACATTCATATCTCCTTTGTAAGTGACCCCTTAGCTTAGGTCATGCTTAGGCTGTCAGGTGTCCACACAGAGCCACACACATACCACATCCACACCAGTGTGCGGTAACGGCGTTCTCATGGATGCTCAGCAATTAGCCCTGTTGTTGGACTAAGAAATTCAGCCAGTACCACGACCAGCTGATTCACTTGTTTACTGCCTACTCCAACAGGAACTGGCCCTAAAAATCTGTTAAAGCTGTAAACAGCACTCATTCCATGAACTGAAAAGATGGATGTTTGTTCATATGTGTTCTTTTAGATGTTTATTGGCCTAACTGGCTTTTCATTAACTCAAGAGCTCTGCTATTTATTTTAATATTCCAACCTTTTATGACCTTGTAGCTCTATCATCTAATTCCCTTTCTATACATCTTCTAGGTCATCAACAGTTTGTTTTCATTTTCCTAACGGTGGCTTTGAAAATTATTTGACCAGGTCACACAAAATTCCTACAGAGGAATTTTGAAAAATCTTCAAGGCTTGATTTTTTGGGGGTGGCACAGACACCTCCTTGAAATCAGGGGTTGCACATTCAAGTGTAGAAATCAGGTTTGTTGAAATCTTGCACAATAAAAGAATGTTCTCCTCTTTTCTTTTTTTTTCAAACAAAGGAGTAGTTGGCAGAAAGTCACTGCCAACTATTGCCTGTTTTTATTACAGAGTCACTACTATTTGTATTTTTATAATTTCATGGTTCACTTCCATAGTGTTTTAATCCAGTTTTACTAAATTTGGTGTGTGGACAAAGTTCGTTGTTCAGACACAGAAGGGAGAGAGAGAGAGTAAAGGGGGGAAAAAAAATCACCTTTTTGTGAGAGATCTCTTTGTTTCCTTTACTATTTACTCTGACTCTCATCAATCACTTATTTCTTAACCTTTTAGAGGTTTATATCATCAAGATAGAAAAAGGTATTAAAAGCATCAATAACCATCATTTGTGTCCTGTTTAGAAGCTTCCAGTTTTTGGATCAAACACCCCAGAGATACTGACGTGCTCCATGCGTCACCTTCAGTCCCCATCTTGCAGAAGCTGCTTGAGCTCTGCAGACTTCACTGGGTATCTCCGTTTACTTACGTGGGGTTTTTTTAATCTTGTCCTCAGGTTTGCTACAATCATGACCTGAACTAAGTGACAGCAAGGTGAGAGGAAGTGATCGATATTGTTTTTAGTGGTGACTGTGTTGAACCCCCCGTTCTGAGAGTTCATGAGTGATGGCCATGGTCAGCTCTGCACCGCTCAGGGTTTGGCTCTGCTAATATGGGTGAATTATCACATAGGCAGAGAAGAACAGGATCTGAGGGGAAGAAAAAGCCCAAGAGTGAAATCAGGCCATAAAATAATGAACTTTCTGCTGGACTAGAACTGTCATGTCATGAGAAAGGTGCAAACTGAAGAGGCTGAAAAACTCATCTCCCTTCATCATCATCTGCAGGGATGCAGAGCTCTGGCTAGCCCAGCTAAACCTAACACAGACCTTCAGGCATGGAAAACACCCTTCAGACCTTCAGCATTGGTTTTCTTCTCACAATCTTCAGCCTCTCTTCTTTATTTGAGGGAGAGAAAAATCCACTTGGCATTTGCAAATGGCTGTGATGATTGAAGGCAGTGAAGGGTCTCTACCGACACCAACCTCTCTGAGCCTTGGGAACTCCTTGTGCCATAATGAAACCACACCTGTTGCCAAATGGGGAGTCAGAGAAGGATGGATGAGTGGGGAGATGCTCTTCTACTTCATGAGTTTAACATCCATGTGCTGCACCATCTGGGGTGTGCGTTGGTCCAGTCATCTACCCCAGAATGACTCTTGGGCAGATGAAGGGTTGGATCAGGGGAGAATGAGGACCATTTTGTAGTGGATAAACTGTTACAGAACAAGGGTAATGATCCTTTTCCATCAGCATCTCACAAAAACCAGTATCACAAATGGGTGCCCTGTTTCCAACAGGAGGCTACCCTGGGGCTGGGAAAGCCCAGGGAAGTGGATGTGAAGGCAAAGAATGAATCTCATCACTGATTCATGGTAACAAGAGCCTACAGAAGTAGCACTCTTAACAAATTCTTCCAAGCTCTTAGAGCATCTTAAGAGCAGATCACTGTACCGTTTGCTTTATGAGCCTGTGGAGGATCCAACTGGCTAAGAAATGCACATATTTAAGTTTATGGAAAGCTAAACCCAACACTTAGTGCCCATCTTTGTATATGTTCAGTTCTTTGCATTATATTTATATACATTCCTGCCATATGGGGTATTCTCACTGACCAAGAATGAGTTCTGTAATTATTCAATTACTACAGCAGGATGATACCTGTTATTAAAACAATGAATAATAAACAATATGTCTAAAACTATAAACCCCAAAGAGCAAGTCAGACAGATGCATGGGAAGAAAAAAGAGGGAAGTAAAAATCTAAGTGTCTGTAGTAAAGATGAAACAGTGGCACTGTGGGAGTCAGGGAAGTGGAAATATTGGGGAAATAACAGTATGGTCCCTGCCTTGTGCTGAATCTACACAAACACACACCATATGAAATGGTCTCTGTCCTGAGGACTTAAAAATTCATGGTTTACACTGAGTGAGAAGATGCCTTTATGATGTCTGTCTCTCTCTCTCTCTCTCTTTCTCTCTCTCGTGTCTCACTGAGGGATGATCTTCAGGGGTAGAAATCGCCAAGCTGGTGGATTTTATTGTCTCTGGCTGGATTTTCACTGCCATGCCCACTGAGAACAGCTTGCTCTCAGAAAGGGTTTGCAGAGAGAGGGCAAGGACTGACAGAGAGGAGAAAAGGAGGAGCAGAGACCAACGCAAGGAAAAGTGAGAGCAAGAAGAGAAAGAAGCAGGACAAGGTCTCTGCTCATCTTTTTCTGAGGGAGAATGGAGAGATGGTTTAGGGGGACAGGCAGGGTAGAGATGGGCAGGGGGACAGGGTGGGAGAAGCCCAGTAGGGTAAGAGGCAGAGCTGGAAGGGATAAAGAAAGCTTTCAGTGATGGAGAGGGTGACAATCAGTGATGGAGATGGTGATATTCACCTGATATTTTCCTGCTGTCACTATGCCAAGCCTGGACCTGACATCTCTGCCAGCAGGTCCTACACAGGCTTCCTGCCCCAGTCACCTCCCCAGCCTCCCCTTCCTCTCATGTCTGTGTGCAGAGCAAGAGGAGGGACAACAATTTCTCTGTTTTATTTTTATGTAACAAAAGAGTGACTTGGATAGAACCTACTCAAAATTTCCTAAACTTCCCCAAACCCATCTCCTCCCCCAAAGAAACTCTTTTGCCTTTGCTTTTTTTTTTCTACAAAACAAGAAGCAGAGGTCACCTTGGTGCTGGAGAGTCTGGTGTGGTCCTCATCCCTCTCCCCACCACCTCCTGCCACCTCCAGCTTTGAAGGCAATGGGCCATATCTCCAGCAGCAAAGCCAAGGACAGTGCTTTGATCCTGTGAATTTTCCTTGGGTCCTTGGGAGAGGCTGGGAATCTTGGCAATGGGGAGGGGAAAAGAGAATTTTATTATGTATTTTATATATATTTTATATATGTGTATATATAAAAATATATATAAAATTATAATAATAATTAAAATTAGAGCTCCACACGAATGAACAGCTCCCAGGTCACCTGGTAGATGGCATGGAGATGAGTGGGATGGATTCCCTCCTTGCTCCCTGTCCTCTTAATGAAAGACACACTTTAATGTGCTGATTGCATTTGCACCAAGTTCTTTTTAAGTGTGAAACAAACGCAGAGACTCCAGAGATTTGCTGCGCTGCTGAAAAGAAAATCTTTACTAAACAATTAGCATAAAGCATCCATTTCTGTGTGTATGTTCTGCCAGGTTTACAAATTAATAATCATAACAGGTCTTGTGTAGTAGGTTCAGGGCATTGGGTTGACACCTCGTCCATAATTTCATCAAAATTGTCCAGCAAAATGTATATTTTTTTTTTAATTCTAGTGTGTCAGTGATGACAGAAGGAGAAAGAAGAAATAAATCTCACTGGGACAGTGTAGAGAGGAGTGCCTGTTTGTTCTGGAAAGAATTGGAAGAGGAAGAAGAAGAAAAGAAGTGGATCAGTGCTGTACATTAATTGTACAAGAAATGCAAAATGGCTGAAAACAGAGGAATGGTATTGAGAAAGCTGTGGAGTTTCCAAAAGATCAAAGGCAGAGGTAGAGAAATAATCCATTGGATGTGTCTAATTGCAAAGCATATATTGTAAAAAAATAAATAAATCATAATTTCTGGCTGTTTCAGTTGTTTCCACAGTGTTCAGTTGGCACAGGGCTGTGGGAGCCGTCACGGGGAATGGCCACGGTTGATGCCATGGTGGTTCCTGCACCCCGCTGCCACTGTGCCAACATGTATGTACCAGAAGAAGGACAAACATTGGGTGTCTTTGGAGGAGAGACCTTGGAAGAGTCACCAGGCCACTGGCTGTGACACACCCAGGGCTGTCACTTTGGGGACAGTCCAACTAGTTGGCACTTGGTGCTTGTTCAGAGGTAAAAGCCTCAGGGATGAAAATGCCCGAAGGGCTTTTCGTGGGTGATGGGAAGAGGCTGGATGGCCCCAAAAGCCTCTTCCTGCCCCCAAATGCTGGATGGGCTCTACAGGTCATCCATCCCAAACTGCACCCACACTCCCTCCAAACCCACCCACTGCTGGGACCCAGGTAGGGACCAAGAGATGGAGGGGACATTTGAAGGCTGGTGAGGGGACAGGAGCAGGCAGGGCAGGGACAGGCAGGAGGACAAGGACACAAATAGGCAGGACAAGGACAGAGAGAGCAAGGACAGGACAGGGACAAGCAGAACAGGGACAGGCAGTGCAGGGACAGGCAGGGACAGGGACAGGCAGGGACAGGGACAAGCAGGAGTGGCTCCCGGGAAGCTGGGGCATGGAGAAGGGATGTCACTGTCCCTGTATTTTGGGAGCTGGGCCATATATTTTGGGAGAACAGGGCAGTAGAGATCCGGCCCCTCCCTGGAGGCAGCCGTGGGCGGGGAGCAGGGGGGATGCCCGCACCCTGGGGAGGGACAATGGGACCCCTGGGACTGGGAGACCCTCTGTTCCCCCCCAGCACTGAAGCAGGAGGCTCAAAAGAGCAATTTCACCATCACATATTAAAATGAGGCTGGGCGGAATTGCATTTCCCCGTCCCTTTAATCCAATAAGTCAGAACTTCTTAACTGATTAATTACAAAATTAATGAATTAAATGGCAGGGTTTCAGTGAGGTGGGATGGTAAGGGATTTTTTTTATTTCTTTTTTTTTTTTTAATGTTGTGCTCTTTAAAAAGACTGATGGAAATAAAAGTTACCTCAAAGCATCAGGCTGCTTTGATGCCTATAATAGCAATTTAGTTATTACATTAATAGATTTCCTCTTTATTTTTTAACTAGGCATTGTTAAATATGCTCTTGTTTTGTCTGAAGGAGGAATATTTGAGTTTGTGTTTTTTCATTCTACGAATTCCCTCCACCCAAAGACTTATTTTGCATTATTCCTCAGTATTAAAGCAAGATTATCAGCTCATTTCACGGGGAGAGCAGGACTGACAAAACCCCAGAACCATTTATCACCCGGCGTTAGCAGCAGAGGTTGTGTTTACAAACACGCTCTTACCTCTAGAAACTCCTGCATCAAACTTTGCACCACAAACCCCTCAGACTGAAACTGGAATCATAAATAGACAGGACTGATGGTTTGAGATAGCACCAAAGCATCAGTTCAATGCACATTAAATGTATATATCCCCCCTCCACCACCTTTAAAATTCCGCTGGAGAAAAGGATCTGATGCTGCAGCAGGAAAGATACAGCAATTTTTTCCCCTCTCATAATGAACTCCAAGGTGCCTTCATTCCAGTGGATTGTCATGCTTGTCACAGAGGAATCAAAGGCAGAGATATCTGCCAGAGTGGTATTTGCAGGTATTTACACTTTCTTTTCTCCCCATTGCAGCCCCAGCGCAGGATGCTGAGGCTCAGGAGCTGCCGCAGCGGCTCGGAGCGGTGCCTGGTACCCGCACGGATGATGTCCGGCTCTTTCCATGCTGCTGAAATTGTTTGGAAAGCTGTTTTTAATCAAACAGGCTTCTCCCTCTGTTAGACACTAATATTTTTAGGGCAAATATTTAAAGAGAGGTGAAACTTGATGTAGGGGGGTGGAGATTTTTTTACCTTCTCAAAGCATTTCTGGTAAATAAAGGAAGAGGAAAAAGGGGACACCAGTGATGCCCAGTAAAACACAAACGTGTGTTTGTCCCTTCAGCAGTTGCTTGGCAAGTGGAGCATCAGGAGCAGGAAGGTGCCTTTCCCCTTTACTGGGACCTTCGGTAGAGAGATGGGCTGGTTTTGTAAGGGAGGATGGAAAACCCATGATGGCAATATGGGTTTTTTTCCCCCTTTCCTTAGAGTAAAACAAAGTGGAAAACCCACAAAGACAACACTTTTTTTCCTCCTTTCCTTAGAGTAAAACAACTTCTCTAAAGCCCCCATGGCCAGGAGCTCATTCCTAAGGATGGCTTGAGATAAATATATTCCCTAAAAGCAAAAACAATTAAGAAATTCTGTGTGGATTTTTTTTCCCAGGAAAAAAGGGTTTCCCAGAGCCTACCTGGGTGGCACCACCTCATGTCACGCTGCTCTCCCAAACCCAGAACTGAAGATTGAAGTGACCCACTGAAGGGGTGCAGGTTTGGAGGGGAGGGGGTGCAGGGATGGGCTCAGCCCTGCCTGTCCCCAGTTCATTCATTGCTGGTAACTGGAAGAATGACCACGCTAAAGCCACCGCTCAACTTCCACGGGGGGAACTGAGGGGTAAAGCACCAAAATTACACGTGAAACAGGGAAAACGCGGCTGCAGATGCTTCCAACGGGGCAGCCGAGGCAGAGATGTAGAGGCACAGATGAGTCCTCACATGAACAGACAGACAGACAGCAGCAGAGACATACCGCTTCAGGACCCACGGGAGCTATAGGAATGTGAAGCTATACTCCACAAAATATCTCCAGAAATTAGATCTATATCACAGGCGTTGGATAAGCCAGGCAAGTTCCACACACAGCTGGGAAGATTCGGAGCACGCAGGGTGGTACAAGCACGTACAGGGTGCAAACACACCCGCAGCCTGGCTGTAAAACTATATGTGCCACCCCAATTATAAATGCA
>NW_010319756.1:0-30003 GCF_000700745.2 Antrostomus carolinensis
AGCCAGGGTCAACCCACCACAGTGTTTATTACAGATCTTACAAGGAGTTTACAATACTGAACTATGTAACTTTTTCTAAAGAAAAATCTTCATCTCTGTTTTGCCCATCAGACTGTTTTGACTGTTTTTATAACTCTAGATGCTCTCTCCTTCCAACATTATCTGAAATTCCTGTCTTCAGACTAGTTGTGGCAGTGTGAACTGAGAGAGTCCCAGCTGCTCTCTCCCCAGGAGCACACCAATGGAGATCTGCATCCACAGGAGTGAGCGTATAAACACAAAGGCTAGCAGGCAAACCTTACCTCCCAATGAACTTTGCCATTTGCTAATTTATCCCTGGTTTAAGTTTTCTCTTGTGTTTAACTTTTTTTTAGTTATTTCTTCCTGTAAAGCCTGTGTGGGCTGGCTTCTAGTTCCCATTCAATGTGATCTTCTAATACAGCAGTTTCACCTCCGTTTTTGAACATAAATCAGCAGAGAAGTCCCAGTCCCACAGGTTCCCTGCATTCTGTAAGGGGAAGGAAGGAGGAATAGTGCAGATACTGAGCTAACGCTATCAAGATGCCTCAAGTGAGAGAAGAGATTGATAAGAGAAAGCATTGTATTTATTGTTTCTGGCATATAGTGTAGCACAAGTCCTATTTGAATTCTTCAGAAATTAGTATCAGATGACTTAGGAACTTCTGGCATATTTGAATCTTAAATGGTTACAGATAGTTTTGCTCAGACTTTCTCTCAGTTGTTATATCTGCTACTTCTTTCTATTTGTTTGAAGACAGGTTGGGAGAGTCTACATATTCTTAGGAGAATGGAAAAAAATCCTGCTCTCACTGAGGCTGAATGGCAACAGGGACACGAATGCTACCTGAGATCAATAGTAGCCTCTCTTCTATGCATTTGTGTGCATGTGTGTAAGTGTCTGCAGAGAGATTTAATTTGCTTATGTGACTATTCAGTCTGACCTTGCCTTTACTTTCCAAATATGCAAACCTGACCTTGCTGTTACCGTGTATGATGTGTTGTAGACATCTGGTCAGGTAAAGGGTCAACTTCAAATTAACATAGTTTTTGTCTTCAGAAATGGGTTATTGTATGAAGCACCTGAATGAATACTTCAAAAAGAGCAGAGAAAATGAAAAACATAAAATAAAAATTAGTATTAGAAAAAATTTAAGGCAATTAATAATTGTTGTCATCAAAGCACCGTGAAAAGTATGGTGCAAGGAGTGCCCCAAAATGACTGCTAATGGGTGAATCAGTGCCTGATCACAGACTAGAGGGCAGTGGGTGCCAGTGCATTTCCCATGATGATGGAAAAGGTGTTTTTCTTCCTAGACCCAACTACATACTGCCATGAATGTGCCTGAGTGGTTGGGCACAACTCAACCCACCACGAGAACAGCCCAAAGTGTTTCCTTCCTTCTTTTTTTTTGTTGTTTGTTTGTTTTTTTTATTTGAGTCATCTGCATCTGCAGATGCCCGTTCAGTCATATGTTTTGGACATGAAACCTGTTCCCCTCTGCTCTGCTCCTACCCAGCAGCAGCTGAGGTGTGCTGCAGCAGAAGTCTGCCCAACCTGCCTTCTCAGGGGCTTGCAGAGCAGGTCCAATGCCCCCTGCCAGCCCCCTGCCCTACCAAAGCAGCTCCTGAGAAATACAAGGGTGCAGAGCAGCCCTGGTTAGCTAGACCTGCTGCAGGTCAGCATGCTAACCCTGCTGTCTGCTAGGAGTCCAGCTCCTGTCACTTCCCTGCCTATGCTATGGAATAGCCTGATTTTTTCTTCTCCAAGCACCTACATGTGTGTGCAGGAGCAGCCTGGCTCAAACCAATGTTTCACTGGGCTTCCTGGCGAACATCCACCATGCTCCAGCTGCAGTTGGCACAGAAGCAGCTCGTCCTGCAGCCTGACAGAGAGTGGGCAGTCCAAATTACTGCTAACACTTTGAGAACGTCAGCAGCTGGGCAGAAAGTGGACTGCGACCATGCACAGCTGTACAAGTGCTGCAGCAGGGACCACCCACCTCCAGATGAGGCAGGGAAGCCTTCCCAGCCACCCGTTCCATGGCCTCAATGGACTCCCACAGTTTCCAACCTTGGCTTTGGCAAAGGATACTCCTCTGCCTGTTCGTTGTGGCTGTGGGTTGGGTCATCTGTAGGGAGAAGCGTTTTTCAACTTCCTTGAGGTCTCTGGAGTCCTAAGGGAATAATAACTCATTGGGATGGTTGGAGCTTGACAGGGACCTGGAGGTTTATTGCTTTAATTCCCTGGCAGTATCTTTCACCTTTGGGGCAGGAGAAGTAGGAGTTCTCCCACAAAAGGAGTCAGAAATCTTCTCCTACAGGAAACACCGAGGCCAAGAGGCCTCTATCCAAGCTAGTTGTTTTGGAGCAACACACATTTTTTTTTTTAAGGGAATCTCTAAGCTAAGTAAGAAGGAGATCTGGTAACTGGATTTCTCGCTTGCAGACTCTCATAGCTGTACCATTAGCATTGCCACTGATCAAAAGATCAGATGCAAATGCAAATAAAAGTAAACTAGTGAATAAATCTTTGCGTTTAGAAATAATGATGGTTGGGGAAATCCCCCTCTATTCTTAATCATCAGCCCTAAAAGATTTTGATGCTGATTCTCCTTGACATTGAGTCAGTGCTATCTTGACACATAGGCAGAGATAGTAGAAAGTTGCTTTGTGAGAGTGTTTTATAACCATTTGGGGCTGTTTTGAATGATGATAAATAGCTACAGAATTAGGGTATCTTACTATCTTTTATGGAAATATTGATGTCATTCTCTTAAAAAATAATTATTATCACACATGATTTTACTATATTGCTCAACTCCTTTTACTATAAGTGCAGCTTTTATGTTATGGTGTAATTAGCTATAAACATATTGCATTATCTCTAAATATTGCACCTTGCATGGTTTCAAATAACGCTCTAATGTCCGGATAGAAATCAGCTCTGTCCTCAGCAAGGCTTCTGTTAGATGCACAGTATCTTTTTCATTATTATCTCACTCAAGGGGGTTTTGTCATGCAACTAAGAAAACATTTTGTGTAAAATAGTCTGTAGGGAGGGAAAGAAGAAGCCTTTTCTCAGGTGCTAAAGTGGAGGCTTTACACAGGTGCAAGCAAGTACACAGTGTACTGAGGCGTGTCAGAAATGTAGAATGAAGTTCTGTGTGTCATAATAAATACTATAGTTCCAATTACCATTTCAGACTTAATTTTGAAATATTCTGATTTCTAGTTGCTTACTTATGTGCTTTCAGGTATTCTTTTAAAGTTGGTTGTTGATTCAATATACGCTACAGGTAACACTATCAAGGGGTCTTAGTCATGTAAGGACTTGCACCATGTTAGATTTCAGTGAAAGTTATTGGGCTTGCTTATCAGCATGTGTGCATAAATGTGTATATAATTTCCAGCTGAAATATAGATTATTTACAATATACATTAAAATACATGTACCTAGTAACTCTTCCATTTTCAAACCGTCGTGCAAAATATATATATATATATTATTTTATATGTATACAGTGTGTGTGTATGTGAATTTTTACTAGGAAGTTATCCTTCAGTGTTTCTGTGCGAGCAGGTTAAATGAAACACCTGTGGAAGCCTGCCAGCTATGGTGTGACCCAAACTCCAGCCTTATCCTATAAACCTTTACGCTTCTGAGTAACTTCACTCACGTACAAACGCTGGGAAGAAAGAGATCTCATGGGTCACTGATTCCACTCCTGTGGTATGACAGGAAAGGCTCATAACTCTTTTCATAAAGTGGCCAAGCTTTATTGTAAAGTTTTCTGAGTTTTCTCCTGCCATCCCTCCTGCTGGAAAGCTATTCCGTTATCTTGTTCAGTTGATAGTTTAAATCTCTTCCTTCATTTTCAGACTCAGGTTAGTCATGGGTGGTTTTTACCAATTTGTTTTTATGTCAATATTGTAAATACCTTTTCTTCCTCCCTGATGTTTACTCAATGAGACCAATAGCACAGCTGAAGTTATTTATGTGCATTTGCAGCTTTGGGTCCTTGAGGGTGGATGTCCACATGTATTTTACTTACGTACTGTTAAACAAGCAGAATTACTTCATGAGCCAACCCTATCAGAGCGATTAAAACAAAGCAGGATCATGAAATAAATGAGTCTCAGGTTGATAAGGACAGTCTTTGAAACAAGTGCCCTTCAGCACGCAGCTATTTCTGGACAATTGCAGCCAGCTGGCTTTGCTGCTCTGTGATTTATATCAGGCAAGATTTATATCTTGCTCATATAAAACATAGGGTGCTACAGTTCAGTATAGATTTGTTCATTGTGAAAGAGGATATCTGAGTCTATCCTTTCTTTTCCTAGCAATAAATTACATGTAAGCTGGCAGAGCCATTCATTTCCACTTTGGTTATGGACTGAAGGGATGGCTTGCACTTTGGTATTCTTCACTCCAGTGCTGCACCAAACATGCCATGTTGGTGTTAATCCTCAGCTAATTAACTTTTCAAAGATGTTTTCTCATTCCTTCATGAGTTTGCAATTTCTGTATCTTCTGGAACTGAAACAGGTAAGATTTGTAAAGTTAAACCAAGAGAGCGAGGCAGAATGGGATATGGAAGAGCTGAAGCCCCTTTCCCCTCTTTCCCCTGTCCAGTCACTCACTGGCAGCACCCTGCACAGGCAGACTACTGCAACTTGTTCACTCTCTGAACAAGGAGGGAAGGAAGGCAGACACTGTATTTCATACGAATTGTCCACCTATCCCTTCTCCAAAGTGTACAGTGGTGTGAGAACACGCAGGATGAGAGATGGTAAAGCAGGGACTGACATGAGAGGGAGAAAGGGGTCTGAAGTGTTACAGGCAGGGGAGTGAAAACTGCCATGGGAGATCATATACATGTTGAAATCACATCAACTAACAGACTTGGCAAGGAAACCAAAGACTGAATGGAACACACCTTTTTGAGGATGCTCTTCATAAAGCAGGCTTGATTTGCTGTCTTCTACCTTGTGCCTAATACCTGAATATTCTAGGTCTTATTCTAAAAATCTGCTGCCATAGCTTATTTAGTTGGCATTAAATAACTCGATATTAAAAGAGAAAAAAATTCTAACAAACCAAATAATCTTAAATTACTGGAAACTGAGCTGAAAAATATCATGGAGAGAAAGCTGGGTTGCTGTAAGAGGACTGAGGAAAGAAACTTCCTGACAGTTAGCTCTGTTTTCTGATAGTTGCCTAGATTCCATTGTGAGAAGAACTCAGAAGCAGAAAGTTGCTGGTGGTACAGCAGTACTGAAGGTGGCATTTTGGACAATGCTGAAATACACTCAAAATAACCCCATAATAAATGAAATAAGATTTTCATAAGAATGCTGGCATTGCAAACCTACTCTCTATAGCTCCAGTATAAAGTTGTTGGCAGCCTAATCCTGGAATGCCAGGTGATTTGAGCAGCAACTTGTAACAGCAGTTAAGCAATGAAATCAGTTGCCCTTCCCCGAGGCTACAGATGAATCACCAAATTACAGGAGGGAAATGAGATTGGGAGTAGAATGGATACACGCTAGTGAAGAAAAGCACTGGGAGAAGTAGGGGTGGACAGTCATCATTGAGCCCAGAGAATGTGTCTCAATGTTTTTGTTTAAGGAAAAGGTAACTAGTGGTAACTGGAGGATAAAGATCAGGATCCCACGTGAGAAACTGTTTGGGCAAGTGTCAGTTGAGAGTAGCTTAGTGGATGGATATTGGTGGAGTTGCACTGAAGTAACATTTTGTGCAGTTGTAAGGAGGCCTCGTATCTGTTCCCCTCCCAGTTACCTGGTCTCTAAATGGAGCTTTTTTTGTCAGTCACCTGTAGCTTCCTGATGTGCCTAGTTTAAATCACCTGAATAAAATTCAACTACATCGCCGTAATCGTTGGTAGTATTCACAAGGGTTTATCATAACTATTATTATGCATAGCTAGGTAACACAGAAAACATCCACTCTATTTGTCCTCTGTCTGCTTACATAGTCTGGGCTTTCCTGGCAGATCATGCAGAGGCTTTCAAGTGAAATGTGACCTGTTTTGTAGCTTCGCAGCATAAGATTCACAGGATGGGATATTTAAAACCTATTTTACAGTTGTACAGCATTGTCGAATGACTGGTTGTGACACACTTTATAAATCCACCCCTGTTGACACTCTGACAATGATCCGTGATGTGATAAAACAACCAATACAGCCTCAGGTAATGAAGTAGGAGGACGGAGGCTGGAGCTGAACATGGGTAGGAATTTTCTAATTGGATACCTAAAGATACACCTCCAAGCGCATCTTTGCACACCTCCATTTAGTTAAGGCTTTTGCAAGTGAAGTGTCTGTATTCCCTGTTTGAGGAAAGTGTGTAAGAATTGTTTCACTTTCAATTAAAATGCAGCCACTGATGCCAATAGAAGCACTGAACAAAACAATAAAATATGATTGCTCAAAACGGGATTTTCTCAGAAAAATAGCTAACCACATTATTTTGTCCAGCCTTGCACTGATATGCCTTCCCATCATGAGCAGGTGATTTGTTTTATGTTTCTACTGATAGAGTAGAAATCCAGAGCTTGGTTCTGTAAATGTTGTACCCAAGCATTTCGTCAAGTTTGATGTACTCAGGAAGGACAGTGTCTGCTGGACTGTCTGCCTCCTCCCTACAATCTGCCAGGCAGTTACATGGGCATTTTGCTAACCCTCTTGTCTTTGCTTGGTTAGTAAGATCTGGTTACATCAAACCTGGAGGTCTTCCGGCCCATCAGTATTTGTAATTAATAGATGTATAATCTTTGAAGTGTAAACCATTGTAGAACGTACTGATGTGCGCTTTTTTTTTTATGCCTGCTGTATTTCTTATCTCTGTGAACTGCGTTTTTAAGTCCTAGTAGTTTCTGGTGGAAAAAATTATGATTGCTTTTTGCTTTCAGTAATGCTTGCAGATTGGTCTATCTTATCTGATATAAGTTCTTAGAATAAGTTTGAATTCCTACATACTGAAATGGGAAATCAGTATAAGATATGAATAATAAACATTTAAAAAAATTAAATGGCTATCATTTATGCCTTTGAGTCCATGTTCAGCACTGCATTTAGGTTCAAATTCTGATTTCAAATTCATTGATTTGAGTATTAAATTGGATACCTAAATATGAACCAAAAACCTTAACATTAAACACTCAACGCTTCTTGAAAGCTCAACAAAATTGCAGACTGTCTATAAAAATAAATTCCAGTATCAGTTAGGAAAAAAAAAAAGTATTTGAGATACAATGATGAAGTAATCTTAATACCCTTACAACTAGGCCTGTGAAGTAGCATGTCTTTTAGCCGAAACATTGGCAAACGGATCTTCATTACCAATATTTTGCTCTTTGATATAAATTTAAAGTTTGTTCAGTGGTTTCAAAAGTGACTGTCTTCACCTTTGTGTTCTTCATACCAGTTTCACATCCCAGCCCTAAGTTCTCCTTCAAATATCATCAGACTTTAGGGCCCAATTCAGGAGACATTCACTCAGGCTAAGCACTAAGAGGCAAGGACTAGAATGCAAACCACTGATCTGATGGGTAGATGTATGGAATTAACGGGAAGGTGGTATCTTTAATAATAAGGGGAACAGTATTCTTTTAAATAAAAATTTACAGAATAGGTCTTTAGGTTGATAGAAAAAAATACTGTAGCCTACAGATCCTGGCAATATATTACTCTTTGGTCTGCAAAGGATATTTTTATTATAAATAAATAACCTGCTTTGCAATGCTGTGACTTCATTCAAATCTTATTCTTTCGCATAACTGAAAATCAAATGCCTTACACAGCAGTTAAAGAGCCACCTCATTTTTTTATTTAAAGGTATTTTGATCTGTAGGTACTATGTAGGTGTATTATATGTATGAGCTGAAATGTTCATAAAAGCCTACAGGCTCCCATTCAAACCAGCTAACACCAGTTCAGTACTCCTTAGAGCAGACAAGCTCTTGCAGCTATTTTAACATCCCTCTACAGATTTCCTGTCTGGAATAAGATGCTGTACTTCCCTTTTTCATTGATAAGATATTTTTGAGAAAGGTTTCACATCCAAAGTGTCTTTGCAAACCATTCTTGGAAGTTCTAAAATAAATGTATTTGTTTATACCTATAGCTCTAAATTAATCCAGTTGTTTTTTTTTCCTAAATAATTACTCTTATCTAATACTGAAAAAACTGAACCATTTGCAAGTGATCCAAATATGCACATCAGTGGCAATTCTGAATAGAGTCTGTATTATTCATGCTATAGTTAATTAAATGAATAAGAAAAACCTCTGCTAACAAGCGTCCCTCATTGAGAACAGGGATTTCATAACTAGGCACTCTGTGGGTTTAAGGTAGGTCAGAGTAACTTCATGATGGACAAAACTGCAAAACTTCATAAGAAATGTTATTAGTGGCAAGATTAGCTCATTTAGTCAACTCCAGTTTATCAGTCCTTATCATAAGAAAATGTACATCTATCTTTCTTTGGTAAAATACAGCATGAAGTAATTTTTTAATATTTTCTAAAATATGTGTATGTGTTGGTGTGTGATGCTATGTGGATAAAGCTAAGGAAAAGGGGTGCCGCAGGCTCTCTGTATCTTGCAGTGGACTTAAAACTGAGTAACTACCATGGAGAGGTCACTCTGGTGCACTGAAAGCAGGTTGGGATTTAACATCAGTTATCCAGATATAGCTGTAATATTCAATATATCATTCATAGTTTTATGCAACAAAATGAGCATATTGAAGTAGACATGATGTGGAATTAGAGCTATTGGGAGACTTTTCTAAAAACAATAGGAGTTTTCCTTTTATTTCAGCAGGACTGAAATATATCCCATTTCTTATAAGAAAGAGCAGCAAATAATATTTATTACCCTTTTGATACAAAGCCATTACTGGAAGCCATTATCATCACATTTTGGGTTACTTAATCAACTCTGTGAACTGATAACCCACAGAAATAATTGCCTCACTGCTGCCAATAATGCTTTTGGCACACTATGAAAATAACATTATTCTTTATGAATTAAACCACAATAAGATTTTAAATGACAGATTAAGGGCTTTCTTTAGGTACCTTGAATACTTCCAAACTGAGCAAACGAGAAGAGATGTACCATTTTGCATGTGTGTGATATAGGTGAACTACGGTTGAGCTCCCCGTTGGCACAGAAACGAGATGCATGTGTCCAAACATGCCAAGTGAATGCAGATGATGAAAAAGAAAGATTAACTGCTGAAGAGCCACCTGCTCTTCAGAGCATTCCAGCTATCAGGCACACCCCAGCTGATACTGTAATGCTCGGCAGTGTATCCACAGGATTTCAGGCAGGGACTCCATTATCTTCTTGGCTCTTTTCCGTCCCTGCGTGGAGCAGCTTACATCTATGGTGTTGTGCAAGGTGTTCATGTTTCATTAATATCCCTCACTTCTGTAGCCGTTTCTTTTAGTTTGAGCCTTTCCCCCTTATCTCCTTGTTGCTGGAAATGTTAAAAATAGCCATAGCTCAAGTAAAATCATTGGTCCCATTATTTTTCGATATTGCATTATCTAGTTAACCTTGGCTGGATACTTGGCTGCTGTTGGTAGCCTGTCTTTCACTGCTAGAGGTGAGAGAAAGCATTTTTCCTGAAAGAAGTTCTGGTACATCAGTATTTTTTATCATTCTAAATTATGACAAGAGTCTCCAGCCTTCCTGGTACTACCAAAACCTGTGCACAGCCAGGAGCTATAAGACACTTAGTGTATATATAAATAAGGTAACCAAGGGAAGGCATCTCAAGACAAATGGGGACAAGGTCTTGTCAAGAGAGGCAGATGTTCCATTTTTTAACAACTTGGTCTGAGTGTCACAGAGAGGTAGCCCAGTAATGTCACCTGGAGAAGCTCAGCTTGACACATTTGCTGTCATAGCAGAAGGCTTAGGTTCCTCCTAAGTGGGCAGCATGGGCAGCAAAGCTGCCTTGAAACTCTGCCTGCACCACTCGGGTCCCAAAAGCCACAAGGGTAAGAAGTTCCTAGAAATTTCAAATTGGAGGTGGCATAGTATTTTTTGCCACATTTTTCTCTAAAACAAAATCAAAATCACAGAATCACAGAATGGTGGTGGTTGGAAGGGACCTCAGGAGATCATCTAGTCCAACTCCCCTGCCAAAGCAGTTTCCCTGCACCAGGTTACACAGGAAAGCGTCCAGGCAGGTTTTGAACATCTCCAGAGATGGAGACTCCACAACCTCTCTAAAAATATGGAAGTTGTGACTAAGTCCTTTTGCTATTATATCATATTCTCATAGGAGAATCTCACTATCTATTGTGAGTTGTAGCCCAGGTGCTTCAGCCCTCCTTCCTACCCTGTATTTATGTGTCTTTTCTTATATATTGTGTGGGAAAGAGGAGAGACACTTGATAGTTTTTGAGATGAGATCTGGCCCGGGATCTCAGACCTGCAGAAGATAATGAGGAAAGAGGCACCTGGACTCAAATGCTCTGCAGGAAAACGTGATTTCATACTTGACTCAAACAGAAAGATTTAATTTAAGCTTTTTCACTTTTCTTTTGCAACACGGGGGTGGGTGGTTCTACAGAATAATTTATCTCTGGAAACTTTCTGTCCTGATCTACTTGTTAAATCTGTGTTTCTGTATTCCATTCAACTCTCACAGCATGTACAAGCACTACCTATGCTGGCAAGTGATATGTCAGCTCTTAGGGCAGTTACCTGAGCCACAGTAGGCAGTTGCCCCAGTCGTCTTAAGGAATTACCTCTAGATGTCACTCATGAACTCTCCTCTTATTTGAGAGTTTTAAATAAGTAGTTACGATACCTCTGACAAAGAAACCCTTCAATTACTCTCCTTGGTTAGCGAAATGTTTGCATTCTGTACTCCTTTTCTGCACTGCTACAGTCAGATAAAGGCTGAAGGCAGAGGAAGCACTTCTTGAGCAGTGCAGAGCCGCCTTAGCTCACATAGAAAATGAATTTAAAGTATCAATTAAAATGGAGAAAAACATAAACTTAGTCAAAATAAATAAAGACTTCTGTAGTCTTTGATGCTGACTGAACACATTGGGAGAGCTCAGTATGAAGTTGATAGTCTGTTGATTTATTTAGATAACTATGTCTTGTTAGTACTTGCTTAGCAATGGGTGTTTGGTATAACATTTTCCATCCCGTGATGAAATGACTTAAGTGGCTATTTCCACACTTGATAAGGCTGAATAGAGTGGATCCCCTCCAAAAAGTAAATAATTTTGTTAGATTTTTTTTCTTAAAACCTGAAAGTTCTTTGCTTGCTTATTTTTAGTAATTAAAAATGAATTCAAACAGAACTATGCTATACCTTCAAAGGGGGGAAGTGTTCATATGGAAAAGCTATTTCTATATAAAAGAAAGAAAAATTTCAATCAGAAAATTCTGGGCACCTCTAGCAGTAATTAAGATTTTGACAACCTTAGTGTAATAAGGAGTATTTTATTCTGCAAATAGTTGAGCTGAAACCAGAGAGTATCCTAATGGAGTAAAACACTTCTCATGTATATAAGAGTACATGAATTCTTGTACAAGCTGCAGCTGAAAACTGTTCCAATTTGTCTCATGTTTGGAAAAAGTTTGGCCTTGTATTGTTCTCATTCAAACGTTAATCAAGTGATGTGGCTTCCCACAAAACCTTCATTAAAGCTTTTGGAGGTTCACTTGGTACTGAACTACATAAGGGACTTTTTCTTCAGTGTTATCATATCACTAATATCCACCTTTCATTGAAATAAAAATTATTGTCTAATATCTACATTGCAGCCAGGACTTCCAGAGGACTGGCAGTCAGAATGGACAAGAAAATAAAAATATTCCTATCACATAAGTAAACAAAGATTTTAAAAATAAATAAAAGGTAATGAATGTCTGGTAGTATAAAGCAATCACATTTGCAGATAATAGAATCATAGAATGGTTTGGGTTGGAAAGGACCTTAAAGATCATCCAGTTCCAACCCCCCTGCCATCAGCAGTGACACCTTCCACTAGACCAGGTTGCTCAAAGCCTCATCCAACCTGGCCTTGAACAATTCCAGGGAGGAGCAGCCACAGCTCCTCTGGGCAACCTGGGCCAGTGTCTCACCACCCTCACAGGAAAGAATTTCTTCCTAATATCTCATCTGAACCTCCCCTCTTCCAGTTTAGAGCCATTTCCCTTTGTTCTGTCATTAACTGCCCTTGTGAAAAGTCCCTCCCCAGCTTTCTTGTGGGCCCTTCAGGTGCTGGAAGGCCGCTAGAAGGTCTCCCCGGAGCCTTCTCTTCTCCAGGCTGAACAGCCCCAACTCTTTCAGCCTGTCCTCATAGGAGATATGCTCCAGCCCTCGGATCTACCTTGTGGCCTCCTCTGAACTTGTTCCAACAAGATGTCTTTCTTGTGTTGGGGGCTCCAGAACTGGACGCAGTACTCCAGGTGGGGCCTCATGAGAGCGGAATAGAGGGGGAGAATCCCCTCCCTCGACCTGCTGGCCATGCTTCTCTTGATGCAGCCCAGGATTTGGTTGGTCTTCTGGGATGCACATTGCTGGCTCATGTTCAGCTTCTCGTCCACCACCACTCCCAAGTCCTTCTCTTCAGAGCTGGTCTCAAGCCACTCATTGCCCAGCCTGTATTTATGGTTGGGATTGTCCTAACCCAGGTGCAGGACCTTGCGTTTGGCCTTGTTGAACTTCATGAGGTTAGCACAGGCCCACCTCTCAAGCCTGTCAAGGTCCCTCTGGATGGCATCCCATCCCTCCAGCCTGTAAACCACATCACACAGGTTGGTGTTGTTGGCAAACTTGCTGAGGGTGCACTCAATCCCACTGTCCTTGTAACCAACAAAGATGTTGAATAGTACTGGCCCCAATACTGACCCTTGAGGGACACCACTCGTCACTGGTTTCCACTCAGACTTTGAGCTGTTGACCACAACTTTCTGAGTGTGACCATCCAGCCAGTTCTTTATCCACTGAGTGGTCCATCCATCAAACCCACATGTTTCCAATTTAGAGTCAAGGATGTCATGTGGGATAGTGTCAAACGCCTTGCACAAGTCCAGGTAGATGACATCATATAAAAATAAAGACAATTCAAATTTATCACATAATTAACCTCTTCATGCATGTAAGTGGGTACATAGACAGTTATATATATATATAAATGTGTTGATTTTTGCCCCGTTTATTTCTATTTTGCTTTGAAAGACAAGGTCCTATATGAAGAGTTCAACAGCATAATAAATTGGTTATAATATACTTTTGTTACTAGAAATGCAAGGGACAATGAAACACTTGCAACCTTACTTGAGCTGCTTATGGTCAACAGGTTTTACAAGTGCAATTTAAAAGTAATGGAAACTGCACTTTGATGTCATCACAATTTCAAAGTTATTTAGGTTTTATCTGTAAGGCAGGAAAATAATTATATTGAAATGAAAGCATCTATGAAAATCTTCAAAATATTTCTAAAAAGTTAATCTTACAATGTTTATATGTATGTATAAATATAACCAGATTTTTCTAACAACACTTGTAGAGAAGAACAGCAGCGTCTCTCAAATATGAAAAAATGGTAAACACGGCTGTGCCATAAGACAAAACTGGGACATACAGACAGATTGAACCAAACCTCTTCTCCACCTGTGTGGATGCCCCCGGTCAGTTTGTTGCTGTGCCGATCTGGTAACTGTGAAGTTACCCATAATGATTTTAAGACACACAGTTCAATTTGATCTTTTTTTCTGGTTTGGTTATTATACACACAGGTAGGCTTTTGCTGTTGTATTTATATTCCCAAATGCATTTGTAGGCAACTCTGTGGCAATGGCAGGATGTTGCTTATGGCCAAACAAGGACTTTTGGAGATCTAACAGTTTGGCAGAGGCTTCTTTGGGGCTTGAACACACTTCACTCGCTGGTAAAAGCCCAACAGCACCTGTCTGCTTTCATAGGGTCCACGGGGAGTTAGTAAGAGTTTTTTGTTACTGCTGGGGAGAAGGATAGAGTGATAGGAGCTTCCTCTGGCTGCACCTGCAAGAGGAGAAACTCTCAGGGCTGTTTTCTCAAGCACAGAGACAGAGGGAGAAACATCACTTACAGTAGGCAAATCCATAAGAGTTTTTTGCTGCAACTTCATCTCTTTCATGTCTGGTTTGTTTGGGTTTTTTTGCTGTTGTTGTATCACAAACACTGGCTCTGTTCCTCAAGATGCTTGGCTGCTTTGCTCCCAGTGGTCTGAGTTAGGCATCTAAAACACTTCTGGGTCTTGGGCATTAAGTGATCACAAATCAGCTATGGTAGCATAAAAAACAGGGAATTCCTTCACCTATATCTCTGAAGACAGGCAATTGTTAGAGAGATATTAAGAGTGGCAATACACAAGTACTTGCCTTATAAGTGATACTGATATCTCGCTACTTCAAAAAAAATAAAGGTTCAAAGAGAAATTAGACAGGGATTAAAAGTCAGATTGTTAAAATATCACACATTAGTTAAAATAACAGGAAAGTAGAGGAAGTGGAAAATCTTGGAGATACAGACCTGATCTGAAATTCAGAAAAAAAATGGTTCATAGCTACCTAACAGGATGCCAGGGTGATTGAGGGAATTTATCTTCTCTATCCAGGGAGGTGCCCCCACTACTGAAACAGTTCCTTCTTCTTGCTTCTAGAAATGGATTGCTCTGTCTGGGTTTGATGCAGGGTGGTGGAGGCTTGAGCATTCACAGGGCAGTTGTGAGGTCTTGGGGATTCAACCAGGAAAGTTGGTTCAGTTTACTTTTAAAAACCTGGAAGTTTAAATATGTAAACAAAGCCCATACTGGAGAAATATTTCATTTGCAAAGTTAGGTGCTCCAGACTTAGGATGTTTCTGAACTCCACCGGATTCATCCTTCTCTGCTATGACTGATAAATGGCCAAAGGGTGTGTGTGAAGAATGCTCTAAGGAGGATGAAACTAACCAAATTTAAAAAAAAACAACAAAATCCAACCTGACAACAAAACTATCTGCTCATTCTTATACTGCAGAAATGATTAGAAACTATTTCCAGGCACCTGGCATGATTTATTTTTGCAAGAAAAAGCTGGAAATAGTACAAATTTAGTTCATTATCTTATCATAATTTTGTGGTTACTCAAATGATGAAAACCATTTCTGAAATGATTTGTTGACACAGCAATCTTTGAGGCTTTTGCTGCTGTGCAGGGATGCTGGATTGTTCTTAGCACATCGGGCTGAAGATGGCAATCAGACACCCCAGGAAAAACCTACTTAAAAATGGATCATGTAATGAGAGGTTCTATCATAATAAATGTGCAGAGGGGGACAAAATGAACCTTTTTGCTATCGTGTGGACTTGAGCCACTTGACTGTCTGAAGTATAGAAGCAGTAGGTCACTGGGAGATAAGCAGTAGTGAGCAGCAAAGTGCTTGGCAGGGGAGGGGGATCCACAGGTGAGCCAAGAATGGTGGGATACAAGGTCTTGAGCCACCAGGAATGTGCAAGAAGGGACACTTTCACTTATTCTTTCAACGTTGACGCTTTTGTGCTCCCCCTTCCTTTTTAGCCTGTTTCACCCTTGCCTGTCCCACTACTGGTGCCCCTTGCCAGTCTCCTCCATTCCCAGCCTTCCTTTATTACTCTGACATTCAACAGCACTTGGCTGTTATCAGTGAGATGGAGAAATGCCCTGGTTGCACATAGCCAGGTCATAGAGCGGTGGAAAGGGGGAAGGGATGTGAATTTTGTATTACTGTGCAACCAAGGACTGTGGCTACTTGTATACAAGCTCTCAGCAGGGTCGTGGAGGTCCCAGTGGTGGAGGGGATGCTGGACATGTCCTTGCAGGGGTACTGGCAGTGGTGTCATGATGAACCCAAGTTTGTTGTGCTTCCATAGAAAGCACTGATGCTAAACACCACCAAAAGCAGGAAGTGCCTGACCACATGCCCCAGGCGTGTGCTGGGGATGGCACTTTAACCCATGTTCCTCCAGCCCTCCCCACCTGCTGGCCACACCACATCCCCTCTCCACCCTGTGATCTTGTGAATGAGGGGGTGGGTGTACAAGACAGAGGGCACAGACCTTCTGCTCAGCATGTGGGGCTACACTCGGCACTCCAGCTTTCGGGAATGTGTACTAGCAGCATGTGCTGTGCAACGCCACTTCAAAGCAGGCTCTGGCAGTGAGGCAAGGAATTGTCTGGTGGGATTAAACCATGTTGGAACCATTTTGGAAAGGGTTTGAGTCTTTGATTCTTTCATATACAAATCTGACATCAAAGCAAAGTCCTGGTGTCTGTCAGATATGTCCTTCATCTCTAAATAGAGATAAACCAGCCTCCTGTCAGTCAGATAACATGATAATTAGACAGTGTGATAATGCATTTATCCTGGTGCTTACAATCCTTGATCATATATTGCAATTATGTATACAGGCCACAGCAGCCAGTGTCTTTAATTGTAACCTTGATGGCAAAAAGATAAGAAGAAGGAATCTTCTTAAGGGTAGAAAAATTAGTCTTTTAATTCATTTTTGTAGATCCTCACTGAATATAGTAGATTAATATGAAAGTCTTTGCTGTTTATGTGAACTGACAAATGTGTGTTTATAAAGAAGCCATGCTTGGATATTACATTAATATAGACCAGATATCAGAGTGATATGAAGTAGGTTCCAACCTGGATAGTAACAGCAGATAGCACAGCATTTAATTTTTATGTTAATCTGCTGCCCAGAAAATTCATTTGTAAGTGCATATAATACTATTCTTATTGAGATTTTTTTAAGGGTAGGTTTTCAAAGATAAAGAGATGACTTAAATAAAGATTAACCAACAACCCCGTGCAATGCTACAGGCTTGGGGAGGAGTGGCTGGAAAGCTGCCTGGCAGAAAAGGACTTGAGGGTACTGGTCGACAGCTGGCTGAACATGAGCCAGCAGTGTGCCCAGGCAGCCAAGAAGGCCAACAGCATCCTGGCTTGTATCAAAAATGGTGTGTCCAGCAGGACTAGGGAAGTGATTGTGGCCCTGTACTCGGTGCTGGTGAGGCCACACCTTGAGTACTGTGTTCAGTTTTGGGCTCCTCACTACAAGAAGGACATTGAGATGCTGGAGCATGTGCAAAGAAGAGCAAAGAAGCTGGTGAAGGGCCTGGAGCACATGTCTTACGAGGAGTGGCTGAGGAAACTGGAATTGTTTAGTCTGGAGAAGAAGAAGATGAGGGGAGACCTTATTCCTCTCTACAACTACCTGAAAGGAGGTTGTAGTGAAGTGGGTGTTGGTCTCTTCTCCCAAATAACAAGTGATAGGACAAGAGGGAACGGCCTTAAGTTGCACCAGGGGAGGTTTAGGTTGTCAAGTATTGGAACAGGCTGCCCATATACATGTCCTTTAAATACCTGAAGGTATTTAAAGGACATGTAGATGTGTACTTGGAGACATGTATTTGGAGTGGTGGATTTGGCAATGGTTGGACTTGATGATCATAATGGTCTTTTCCAACCAAACTGTTGTATGATTCTATGATTTCTCATTCATTTAATCAGTAAATCTTAGGTCGCTTTGCAAATCTCAGCTAGAGAAAAACAAATAAATGATACTATCCTTGCTAAAATAAACTGCCTTTGTACCTGAGTGGGCAAGGTTCCTGGGTCAGGAATCTGATGGCTCACACCTAGTCTAAGTGTGTGTTTTTTCTTGCACATAATTTAACTGTAGATATATTTTTTGAGTTATTTGTGCATTATGAAGCTCTTGATTGAAATAAGTGAGGCAAGGGGAGGCACGATTGAGGGTCCTTCTCTGCATCTCTTATTCTTGTAGGGTCTCTCCTCTCTCTCCTTATGCTGGTGCAGGACTTTCCTCTGTAGCATCCCCTTATGTTCTTCCCAACAAAGTGTCCTCCAGGTGCTCTGTGCCTGGTTAGTGTCTGAATAATGTAATTTCTTGTTGTCAGCAAACCAAGATGCATGGTATATTTGGGAAACCAGGCTTGCTAGGCAGCTGAGCCTCTACTGCCCATTGTCCCAAGTCCACACTCCCAGTAGGTGACTGCTTAAGTAATTTACTATGGCTCCTTGAATGATCAGCAGATCTGAGGAGCTTGAGTTGCTGAGCACACAGAGTCAGGAAAGACACATGAAATACACTGCACATTTCCAAAACAACTGTGCCAACATGGTTAATAGGGCTTGTGCATAGGAAAATGCATTTCAGATTGAAAGGCCAGGATTTGGACCCTAGGGATATTCAGATGACACCGTTGATGGTCTTGGGGTTCTTCTGCAGCAATCCTTTCTTGCTCCCATCTTTCCACCCTAGAGCACCAGCCAACATGTCTGCAGAACCTCAGAGGAGATAAAGATTTCCATGGCAAATCTCCATGGAAATTGCCCCTCCAAAATTAGGGGATTAGTCTCTGTACTGAAGAGCCACATACATGCATGGGAAGAAGCTAAAAAGCTTTTCTTACTGTCTTACTCCTTTGGTGTGTTGTGTGAAGTATTTTCTCCTAGAGTTTAATCTTACTGTTATAATGTGCTATCCATTTCTAATAGAGAAAAATGACTTCTGTAAAAAAGAACAGAAAAGCTTTTTGACCTTAGTGATTCCTTTCTAGAAGAAGTTTCTATCACAAAACCCAAACTATGTTTTCATGCCACTGGGAGCCTAGATTAAATTTTAAAAATCAGGGGAAGTGGACCACTTTCCAACATTCAAAAAGCTAAGTGAAAACACAAAAAATCAGACAATCTTTGGGGCACAGGATGTTTATATTGAGGGAGAAAATCTGAAGCAGACATTACAAATTTCTATTCTATGAAAAATAGTGATGGGAATTGCTTAATTAGCTACATGCTTTGGTACAGTAATGTTGACTCCTTATTGCAATATTAAAGTGTCAATTGGATTTAGACAACTAATGTAACTTTATATGCCATATATAAGTGCGTATATATGTGTGTGTGTGAAAATATATATGTAAATATGCATGCATATACATAAAAGCAACTGGTAAATGCAGTATTTCATGTTATAAATCATTCTTTCCACCATGCATTCCAACAACACCCAATGCTACAGATCTTATAGAATATTCTTACTTGGGTGGGGGTTGCCTTGTGGTCATGGCCCTGTAGGGATGGATTAGCCTCCAAATACATGGGCTGAGGAGCTGCAGGGAGAAGAACAACACATCTTCAGTTCTCGCTGTGAGGCAAGAGGATATTTATCAGTAGCTTCCATGAGGTTAGGAATTGCTTCATGCATATTTACATGTGAAAAGAGATAAACTGTGCAAATCTATTTACCGCTGTGGCATCTCCCTTGGTTTGAGATAAACAGGAAGCTCCTAGAGAGACAAGCACTGTTCCTAGTGGAGGACAAAAGGGTGAGAGAACTATCACGTGAGCGTGCTGGAAGGACGCTGGAGTAGGTTTTATGCAGGGGATGCATTTCCATTGCTCCTGGAAGAACGGGAAGAGGTAGCAGCCATTGCAAAGGCAACAGAAGATGTAGTCATAGCTTGAAGCAGCTGCAGAGGGTATAGGACACAGCTCCAAAATGCTGATCTATATATAATATTAAAATAGTGATAATAATGATAATAACAGAGTAAAGCTAGGGAAGTGATGAATTATGGATCTGTAATTTTAACAAGAGCTTCTGGGTGACTTAACAGACCATAAGAGTCCCCAGATGATGGTGTAATTGTGGTTCTGTAGTTCACAGTTGCCAGTTTGATTTTTTAATATGCATCCCTTCTTTTTTGCTTGTTGATCGCTTAGTAGAGACAACCTGCCATTATACAATTAACTACAAGCTTCACAGCACCACCTAAAAAAGGTTCCTCTATTTCACTTGCACCTAAACCAAATAAGACATGCCTCGCACCTTGTGAGACTGTGCCTTCATTACAAATGTGCTACATGGCTCCATGCCTACCCTAATTAGGAATAATTAGCTCAAGCACTGGTGCAGCTATACAGCTTTTTGTGTCAGAGATACACCACATACCTTCGTTACTTCTGCTTTTGCACTGATGCTCCATGATCTTCTGTTTTGCAATGTGGACTCTTCCATGCACAGCTGGGTACTTGCTCACCAAAGCCTTTTTGTATTTCTTTGCATTCCTGGGAGGAGAGCATGCAACATTTAGGCTTTGCAGTCATATCTTCTCTAACCTCTGCCTGGGGCCAGAGAAGTTGGTAGGGGCCAATTCAACGTTAGAACCAACTGGTGAATCCCGATAAACCAGCAGACTGTTTACCTTCATTCTTCCTCCAAGCTAGATTGCACGTGTTCTTGGAAGTCACCATATTTATATTTCATTGGAGATGAGGAGGATTGAATAAACAGTGGTGGTGGATTTTTAGCCTTATTAAAAAGATCTGTAGGGCTAGAAGCTTTCCTTCATCTGAGATCACGTGGCTTTCCCAATTAGGCATATATCTTGAGTAATAACCATAAATCATTTGAAAACGGGATCTGTCCCTTGGTATGCTACTGCTTCCAGTTACTTTTTGCAGAGTTCAGCCTATCTTTTACATAAACCAAACAAGCCACAGTTGTCCTGAAAACTCCAGGTTTTGCTCAGCACCATGTGAGCATGTTCCACCAGCCCTGGGGGTCCCTGAAAGTGGAAATGCTTTGGTTCCAGCAGCTGTTCTCCCAGAAATATTTTAGGTATATTCTCTTCTCTGAGCAGTCTTAGACTCCACATCCTTTCATTTTGTAACTGCAATATTTTGGAGCATCTCCACTCCCCGTGCTTTCTCCTTCCCACTTTTTGCTACAGGCTCTCTGAAGCATGTTGTGTTTGAGTAGGCTCTTTTTTTTTTTTTTTTTAGAGACCCTTCAGCAGCCTTTCTTCCATTGTATTTCAAAACATTTTTTTCCCAAGTTAATCCAAGGCTCAAGAGACAGGCATGAAGAAGAACAAAGTCTGTTCCCACCAGCAAAAACATCACAGGTTAGGTTTCCAAGTCCTGAGATGTGTGCACTTGGATTTTGTTCCGTGCACAGCTTGGACAAGTTGTGAATCATCAGGAAAAGCTCTGCTGGTGCCGTGCAGCCCCAGGAACATGTTGGGGAACATCATGTGGCTTCACCGTTTGACAGCAGATGCCTCCAGAGGGGCATTCGGAGAGGCCAAGAGAAGGAAGAGGGTCAGCTCCTCATTGTGTACTGGGGCCTTAGCTGGAAGTGAGGGCAACTAACAAGGAGTTGTTCTGTAAAATGAGAGTCAGTAATGTCCATCAGCTTCCGTGAGGATGTTCAGCATTTTCAGCAAATCCTCTGAAGCAGCATTTCAGAATGGGAAAGGACTTCTATTCAGGACTCTCCAGCCTCTCAGACATGTTTTGAATCTGTTTTATGCTTTAAAAATTTTTGGTGATTAAAAAATTCCAAATATATTTCAAGAAGCAACACTAATTAAAAAAAAATAGGCCTTATTTAGATATTTAGATTTGATTTTTTATCTGATCCTTGCAGGTGCAGATGTTCCACATTTCACAGGGGAAGATCTTTGGTACAGGCTGTTTTTCTAGGCATGCTACAGAAATATGAAAGGAAAGTTTGTCTAGGTGAGAAAAAGTGGTTTTTGAAGTCAGCTAGCTTGCATCTCTTGAACATCATTTAGCAGACCTCTAAACAAATAGGATCCTGTTTGTTTGAACTTCACATTAACTGGTCATGTTGCTTTGTAGCACAAGTCAGAGAATCAGGGTTTACAGCAACAACAACATGACAAATTGGGACCTTCAGCATTTCTACAATTGCCTTTTCCATATTCCTGGTTTTTAAAACAAAATTTATATTTGGAGTCCAAGCAAACATGAAAGCATCACTTATCACCTTTCTAATAATTCCCTTTAAAAAATGATTCCTTTCATTTTGTTCTCCAGCCAGGAGAATTGAGTTATGAAACAGCTTAATGCTAATTCTTCTTACTTTGACGAGGGCTAATTAAATTCATACCTCTTTGAGTAAGCTGTTAAAAGCCACAGTTAATCAATGTTTTAGCCAATATATCCTCGTTAAGAAATGTTATTTTTACTTAGAAATAAACCACACTCCTTAAAACCAAGCACATACAGTGAGCACACACCGATTTGGTTTTGTGATCTTCGCTGGGGCCAGGGTACTTACACAGCACATAGTTCACCTAGAGTTGTGTGAAGTGGTTTATTCTGCTGAAAATATACTTTGCCTATGACTCTTCTAAAAAGAGGATTATTGCCCATGGGGCATTGTATTAGCGGGGCTGAGACATCCTGATTCCAGTCATTAAGCAAATCAGAGGTAATTTATACTGTGGTGAACAAACTAAAGCAAAGCCTGCCAGCTGTCTGGCCCTTCCAGTATGCCTTCAGACAAAACTTTGAAGGTCGATTTGGGAGCAGTTTCTCTTACATTGTGGTGTTGTTTTGACTAGAGGAGGACAGTCAAGTTCGGAGGCCGGCCTCCATCCAGCAGAAGTTTAAACATCTGTATAGTTTGAGCGTGTGAGCAATCCCATAGGAGTCAACGAGGCTACTTTAAATGCTTAGAATTAGGCATGTGCTTAAGAGCTTTGCTGGATAAGAGCCATGGTAAGAACCAGCCCCATCTGTGACCTAAAATTAAAACTGGAACACTTTAAAGATTAATTAAGGCCTTGTCTTATGGGAAAAATTGTTCACTGTGGCATGAGAAACTTTCTTCTCATGGCATTTGTGGCCCAACTAGATTCAGACCATTTACAGTGGAGTCAGCTCTCATGGGATTTCCTGACCACATTCGAGAGGTGTAGAGAGTTTGGGAACGCACCCAATGTTTGGAAGTGAATCTTTCATTCACCAGTATATATGAAATTTGTATGCCTTCATAGTCATCTTTATGATAGTATTGTCCTTTCAACTCTTGGGAAAATGACAGAACCATTCAAGTAGCTAGAAATCAAACAAACAGACACATTACCTACCTCCCTTCTTCACCACAATATTAAAACTCCTAAATAACTGCAAGCTGGAACTATTCTCCTTTTAAAGCTTAGGGATTTGAGGACTTGGAAATCTGTGGATCTCATTCTCTTTCCCAGAGGACATCTGCTTTGGCACTCCAGAGGGGCCATAGAACAGACATGAATTTTATTTGCATTAATTTGTTGCCCCTTTTGTCTGCCAGAAGAGAAAGACGAGGAATTGGTGTGTATGATCAAGGCATGTTGGATTACTAAACATCATGTCCCAGCAAATAAGCCAGTCACTTCACTGTGGCACAGAGCTGTACCTGCAAACCCATTCAGCAAGGGAGTGTGGGGAAACAGAGAGACCTGTACCTGTGAGAAACCGTGAAGTATGACGAAAAGGTTGTTGTTTTGGTCTTGGATATGCAGGACCTCAGCAACTCTGAATGAGAACAGAGAGTTTTGTATGTGCTTTTTTTCAGCCCTTCTGATGTTTTTTTTTCTGTGGGAGGACTAGGCCTGGTTTTCATAGAATCATAGAATGGTTTGGGTTGGAAGGGACCTTAAAGATCATCCAGTTCCAACCCCCCTGCCATCAGCAGGGACACCTTCCACTAGACCAGGTTGCTCAAAGCCTCATCCAGCCTGGCCTTAAACACTTCCAGGGAGGGGGCATCCACAACTTCCCTGGGCAACCTGTTCCAGTGTCTGACCATCCTCACAGTGAAGAACTTCTTCCTAATATCTAATCTAAACCTCCCCTCTTTCATTTTAAACCCATTTCTCCTTGTTTTGTCATTAACTGCCCTTATGAAAAGTCCTTCCCCAGCTTTCTTGTAGGCCCCCAAGGAAGTTTTGAGTATCTTTACTGTAAAAACTGTAACAAGTGTTTTGTTGTGGCACGGACATGGTGTCTTCTTCCTTTCTCAGGGCAAAGGAACACTGCGTCAGTGCTTTTTGGGGAATAATAAGCATATATCACTTTAACATTCTGTCCCGATCCGATGTCAAGATCATTTAAATGTCCCGATCCGATGTCAGGGAAGGTTTCAATACGATCCCAAGAGCGAGATTAGGACACAAACGAGGCCAAATGTCGCACTCCTAGAACACCTTTTATTACAAAAAGAAAAAGTAATAAAGAGAATAGCAATAGGACAGGATGGAACAAAAGATGGAAATCAAGCAAGGAGTTGGGATAGGGCAGCAACAATAGTCACCACCACGGGTCCTGTGGTGAGGCGACAGTGAGGAGGGGGGGTGAGGAGGTCTCAATTGCTTGCTCCAGTGGTGGTGCAGTGCGGTCAGGCAGCCATCCCCTCTGTCTCTCTCCTTTCCCTCCTGCCCTTACCCGTGCAGGCGCTCCTTAAATGCCCCTTCGAGGGCAGTGGTTTCCATAGCACTTCTTTTTGTGTCCCCCAGCACTTGGGGCAGGGGCATGTCCAGGCAGAACACCCCTGCGGGCAGGGTGCCTTCACAAGTTGGGGTTTCCAGATCCCTGTGGTCTTGTGACCGTCCTTGTAAACAATCTTTGAGACAAGTCTATAGTGCAGTTCTTCACACATTCAGAGAAAGGCAGAGAGCTTTTAGTGACTCAATGTCTCTTCTGATTAGGCTACATTGAAGCCTTGTTTTTTGGAGTCAGGACTCTTTCATCTCTATCACAACAGAACTGGACAAATTTGTCATAGTGGCTGATGGCCATCCTTCAACTTTAGAGACCAGACATTTGCTCGCAGGTTGGATAAGTCATCCTTCAGCTGAAGAAAATGCTCAGCTTGAATTAGCAATTCAGGTCTACCCTGGCCTGAGACGGCTTGTGGTAGAAAAGGGGTCTCTGGATAGCTCAAAGGATGTACATCTGTGTTTCCAATATTTTTATATGAGTTTCTTTACAATGGTTTGGCTATTAGTTGGTAAGAAAAAGCCAGCTAGTGGACAAATAGAGAGAACTTACTGCTCATACTTAGTGCTCATGTGCTGCCTTACATTTGTAAAGTGCTTTACAGACCTGAGGAGTGATTAATCTCTGCTGGCTTCCATGTGCGTGTAAATCTCAAATCACTTTGTACAACTCATGTACAATTTTATCCACTAAATAAATAGGTCTCAAATGTGCCATTTAGGCAGGGCTTCCTAGAGGGGGTTGGAGGTGTCAAATGGAGCAGTTTGCTCTGAAGTTACAGAAGGACTGGGTTCAACTTTCTGCTCTGTATCCTAATAGAGGGTCACACTCCCAGGTTTTACTGCAGACCTTGTGGGACCTTTTTCTGTCTCTAGATTTCCTACAGTAAGGGCTGACTGAGAGTTACGTGAGCTGTTAAATACCCTTGTAAGGAGGCAGAAGGCTCCTTACGGCTTCCTATTCTCTGTGCACCTACAGCTCTACTACCTGCTCCAAGTTCAGATTAAGCCATTACACCACCTCCTACACTTTTTGTCTCACCTCTAGCAGTTAGAAATGGAGAACACCTGAAATCACGCAAAAAAAAAAAAAAAAAAAAGACTTCAAATTTTTCCTGACTTTTGTCTCTTACCCTTCCTACAGTTTGATTGTCCAAGAGCTAGGGAGAACCTGAGCCCTGAGAGATGGAATTTATGGGAATTTTAAAAACCAGACAGCCTCGTTTTAGTTTGTTTTTTCTGTCTTAACAAATGTGTTTCTTAATGCAATCGGAGACTCTTAGTGCAGTTATGAGAATCACTGGACCATATTCCCAGCATAAGGCTATGGGAGATATTCCAGTAGACAGCCAGCTAGTGTTTTTTTCTCTTTTATTTCTAGCCCGTGTTTGATGGACTCTAAAGCTGTATACAAAATACAGCAGGTTGGAAAATAAGGCATTTGTTGTTATTGCTGTTGCTGTTGTAATTTTCCTGTAGAAAATGAGAGTTCCATTAAAAAGTGCAAAGTAAAAATTGGTGAAAACCCACAAAACTCAAGTACTCTCAACTTGAAAGCTAGATTGAATTGTCCATTTGGGCTGAAACATTGGAGATTTTAGTTTTAGATGAAATAAAAATTATGAGTACAGATTGATAAAAGGAATCATCTTCTGAGGATGTTTTCATCTGGTTAAAAATAAATAGTTTTAATCTTAGAGGGGCTCAGATTTTCAGCTGCATCTAACATTGATGACATGAAGTTAGGTGGAAGTGTTTATCTGCTTGAGGGTAGGGAGGCTTTGCAGCGGGATCTAGACAGACTAGACTGATGGGCCAGGACTAGTTGCATGAGTTTTAATAAGGCCAAATTCTGGGTTTTGCACTTTGGCCTCAACAACTCTCGGCAGCACTACAGGCTTGGGGAGGAGCGGCTGGAGAGCTGCTGAGCAGAGAGGGACCTGGGGGTGTTGATTGACAGCCAGCTGAACATAAGCCAGTAGTGTGGCCAGGTGGCCAAGAAGGCCAATGGCATCCTGGCTTGTATCAGCAATAGTGTGGCCAGTAGGACCAGGGAAGTTATCTTATTTCTATACCAGGCAGTAGTGAGGGCATACCTTGAGTACTGTGTTCAGTTTTCGGCCCCTCACTACAAGAGGACATGGAGGTGTTGGAGCGTGTCCAGAGAAGGGCAAGAAAGCTGGTGAAGGGTCTAGAGCACATGTTTTATAAGTAGAGGCTGAGGGAACTGGGGTTGTTTAGCCTGGGGAAAAGGAAGCTCAGAGGAGACCTTATTGCTCTCTACAACTACCTAAAAGGAGAGTGTAGGGAGGTGGGGGTCAGTCTCTTCTCCCAAGTAACAAGTGATAGGATAAGAGGAAATGGCCTCAAGTTGTACCAAGTGAAGTTTAGACTGCAGATGAGGAAGAATTTCTTTACTGAAAGGGTTCTCAGGCAATGGAAGGGGTTGCCCAGGGCAGTGGTGGAGTCCCCATCCCTGGGGGAATTTAAATGTCATATAGACATAGTTCTTAAGGACGTGGTTTAGTTGGGCACTTGTCAGTGTTAGGTTAATGATTAGACTTGATGATCTTAAAAGTCTTTTCCAATCTAGGCAATTCTGTGTGATTCTGTGATTAAAAGGCCAGGTTGTCATGCAGGACTGCTGTTTTCTATGTGCTCTGGTCTATTAATCGGTTATTAAATGGGCATTCAGGTCACTGATGGCTATTTGAGGATAGAGTTACCAGGGCATGTAGGAAAGTCTCCTATCACTCACAGAGCTAAAAGTAATGGAAATCAACATCAAAAGGAGAAAAATTAATTAGGCAGATTTGCTTATATAAATGGTTACACCCAGCATTTTGAAAAATAAATATCCTGCTCATACCCAAAAATTAATTAAAAGTTAATTGGAAACAAACAAACAAACAAACTAGCCTCAGTAACTTCACAGGTATTGAGGATTAAAATCTAAGCCTGTCTGAAAAGGAAAGGCGGATAAACTGGCTTGGGTGAAATAAAAACTCATGTGAACCTTTGTCTAAAATTCAAATTCAGTCAAACTCAAATCTTTTAAGGTTCAAAAAGATCTTTTTGCTTTAATTATCATGTCTCCATTCCCTGGCTTAAGGTATGACTAAAAGCCATGAGAAGGCTAGTCATGAAAATTTTAGGCTCTTTGTTTGGTGTTAATGCAACACTGGAGTCTTTCAGGAACTGCTTATTCTCACATCCATGCCACTGGCCAGACAAGTTTCCCTAAAGAGAAACATCTTCTTAGTAGTGCAGACTCCCAATGCTACCTCTGCAGTGGGATTCAACCCATGGCCATCTTGAGAGAGACCAACTCTAGGAACAGAGTGACTGTGACTGTCAGACTTTGGCAATGCTGAAACAGGACTTTTTTGTCACGTAGGGTACATAAGTGGCACCCAGCTTACACGCCACAGAGTCTGTTCAAGTTCACTGTGTATTTATTTCAGCAATTGTTGATTCACTGCAAACCATAGTCCAGATGCAGGCGCTGCAGGGTCCACCATAAATGGGTGGGAATATTTTGCAAACCAGGAAAGACTTCAGCATCTGTGGCACCGACCTACTTAGCAAAAAAAGTCAGCATTAAAATAGAATATAATGGATGAACCTTGACCACAATTAAGCAATACATTTAGTTACTTATGTCCAAATCTGGCTTTTTAATGGGAATTACATGTTCTCTGTGAGTGACGCTTGCTAGAGCACAAAAGGGTCTTCATTTGTGACTGGAGATAGGTATCTTTTGAACAGAAGACACAGTTGCAGAAAGGCGTGATATGGCTTTACCTTGTTTTCCATCTGGTGTTCTTCAATAGGGACAAGCAAAACACAATAGAGCAGAGAGCATATTGGCTGGAAATACTACATCAGCCTTCATGTTTCAGAACTGCTTTTGACTAGACTTTCATTTTCCCATTTTTTTGGCATTTCCTTAGAATTACTGGACCATTTTAAATGAGAGGGGGGAAAAGTGTTTTACTCCATGTATCCCTTTTTGTTTCTTTTGACTCTCTGGAGTTGGTGGTATATTTTGAGTTGTTTGGTTCATTGGGTGTTGCTTCTATTTCTTGATTGAATCACTGTGACTGTAAGTGTCAGAATGAAAAAAATCAAAGGGATTTAAAATATCAACCCAAACTTCCAGGAAGGATTTGTCTGACTGTTCAAATGAAAAACATGGCACTCTGGTCATGAAAAAATGAGAAATAAATTCACAGGTATTAGTCATCTTGGAAAGAAAAATCGTAAATTGAGCCTTGAATATTGCTGAGACAAACTGTGACTGTGGAATCCTTGTGTCTGTTGCTCTGTGTCCATTAAGGTGATTCAGTTAGATTTTCAGTAGGTATCAAAACCACTAAGGAAATTTCCATCAGCTGAGGATCTGCTTCCATATATGCCGTAAGGAGGAGTGTGGATAAACTTAGATGGAAGTGCAGGAGATTAGGGACAGGGTAGCACAAAGCAGATTATGTGCTTTCTACAAAAAAAACCTCAACAAAACCATGTGATAACATTGGCAAGCCTGAAACTGTATCAAAGAAATGGTAATTCAAGACTTTTTTCTGTGTTATGATAAAGTTATGTTTTCCAACCATGTATTTGTACTTACAGGTGAGTTTCCAAGACCAACATTTTCTGAGGTGCAAGGACAAATGCACTGAAGCCTGAGTAGCTTTAAAAACATCTCTGCTTATCAAAAGGTTTTGAGCACAGGGGCTCTGACACAAACTTTTCAATATTTCATAATTCTGGAAAAAACTGAACCTTTCACCTTTGCATAAAAGGCTCCATTCAGTTTACATTCCCATTTGGTTACCTTATTGGTTCACTTTTTTCCTTGACCTATTTGCACATCACTGGAACATTCTTCTATAGCTCATGCTACATATCAGTTTTGCAAAAATGACTGCATTTGAGGCACTCAGTAAATCTTCCAAACAGCTCAAAGGTCAAATTGTAAGAAATATCTTAAATAGCTCTCCAGAAAAACGAGAAGAACCCAGTATATAAAAGCCATAACATTTATTTCTGGCAACCCACACTGTTTTGTTACTTTCTGCAAGTTGTGTCAAAATAGAATGTTTGAGTATCTTTGAAATGAAGATGTAAATTAGCATTCCTCTGCTTTTCCTCCTGCCCTCCAGTTGTGTTTTGATTTGTTCTTCCTCTTTTTCTTTTTCTTTTGATTTTTAATTTTCTCCCCGCTTTCTCATTTAACGCTCTCTGCCGAGGGGCAGGCTGCTAAAATTGCCAGTCCATACTGTATATGCAGCTTTTCCTATTGCAAGAACCCTGGTCTGAAACCCATCACAACTCCAGGGCATTCTTTCCATGCACTTCCATGGGCTTGAGATCAAGTCAATTAAGGAGAACTTTTTCCAGTATGCATCTTTCAGCTTTCTGCCCTACCTTTCTGTTTCCCACCAGACCCCGTCATGGGTATTAGATGTAATTCGTGTCTAATTGTGAATATTTACACCTCAGCTACAAAGCCATCTGCTTCCACCTGCACCTTGACCGCTGTGGGCTTGGGGAACAGGCAAGCAGCAAGTTGGTTGGCAGCA